>NC_053432.1:30956066-31060415 GCF_007990345.1 Gossypium hirsutum
TATCGGTAAGATTTTCGGGGACGAAATTTCTTGAGTGGGGGAGAGTTGTGATAGCCCAAAATTGACCCTAGTCGGGAAGTGGTTTCGGGACCACAAAACCGAGTCATACTAATAATTAGCCATCATATTTGATGCTTATTATATGTATATATGCATGTGTGAAAATTTCATGCTTGAATTTTGTTAATTGTAAGTGAATTTTATTAAATAGGACTTATGTGAGAAAATTTAGAAATGTGCTAGGCAAATGTGAAGTGGCCTATTAATGCATGTTATGAAAATGATGGGTTTGCATGTCAAATTACCCAAAATTTGAGCTAGTGGCTGGCCATGCTATGGGTGGAAACATGTTGGGAACATGTTGGCTTAGTGTGTTATGTTAGAAAGAATAAATAAAAGGGTTAGTAATTAAGTAATGAAAAGGGAGGGGTGATGAAAACAAAGTTGTCTCATCCATCCCCCCCCTCCATTTGCCGTAACTAGACAAAGAAAAGAGAAAAAAAAAAGAAAGAGTGTGTTCATCTTCCTTACCTTCTTGCAAAGCCGAAACAAAAAGGGAAAGAGGAAGGAATTTGTCTAGGGCATTCGGCTATCTTGGAGGTTAAATAAGGTAGGAGTTCATGTTATTTCTATTGATTTTTATGAGAATCTAGTAGTAGTCAAGCTCTTATTGTAACCCATATGTTGATTTTTCTTTAGTTTTGGTGACAAATTGTGCATACGGTATTATTGGAAAAATGCTAAAAGGATGGTGTTTTGATATTTTGGATTGAAATATTAGAAAGGGGAAATATGAGCTACCTAAATAGATATATGTGAATTTAAAAGATGGTATGAACAAATGTGGAGTTTTGCTAGTCTAGGATTATTTGGCCAAGTGTTTATGTGGTGGAAATTAAGTGTTAAATGGAATGAAAATGATATTATATGGGGGTATGTATATTCGGCCATATGAGTAAATATATAGATGATGTTAAATTTGATTATGTATAATGGGCCATATAGAGTACACATTGTGATATTAACTTTAATTCTCTATAATTGATCAAGTGGGTGATATTGGTTTATATGGTTGAACTTGATTTATGAATATGTACCTTGAAATAAAATATATCATCGACTATGTTACTTTGGAACCGTCTTACCCAACACAAGGTAAGTCATTAAGCATATAGTTTGTATTAATTTAAATGGTCATAACGTCTATGTAATGATGCTGAATGGAATGATAAATATATATACATGTATGTATGTGGTGATGAAAGTGTTGAATGAAAAGAAAAGAGGTGAGATGTATTGAGTTGTTGATCTCGGCACTAAGTGTGCGGGTATAAACATTTATGATCATGAGATTGGCGCTAAGTGTGCGGGTTTAAATTGTACAGCACTAAGTGTGCGAGTTTGATTATGTAGCACTAAGTGTGCGAGTTTGATTATATAGCACTAAGTGTGCGAGTTGATTATATAGCACTGAGTGTGCGGACTTAATATATACTTTTGAATCACTATGGACACTAAGTGTGCGACATTATTGAGTTGATCACGGACAGCGGATCGGGTAAGTACCTTGAGTTCGTGACTAATAGGCGCTATGTTTATATTTGAAGTTGAGCTTGGTAAGTTTGAACCTATGT
Source organism: Gossypium hirsutum (assembly GCF_007990345.1). Taxonomy (NCBI): domain Eukaryota; kingdom Viridiplantae; phylum Streptophyta; class Magnoliopsida; order Malvales; family Malvaceae; genus Gossypium; species Gossypium hirsutum. The sequence goes on from NC_053432.1 coordinate 30,957,701, forward strand.
GACAATTATAATTGAAGTCACGTACATAAGATTTATCGTGGAATAGGTGAAAGGTCGTTTAGTTGTATGATTGTAACGAAAATAAAATGATGTATGAAAATGCCTCAAATATCCTATTGATTAGTATATGGAATGTGAATGCATGACTTGGTATGAGATTGAACCGATAGGTTTAAGGAACTATGGTATGGTTCGGTATGGATGGAGTAACTAGCCTCGTTCCATTTTGTTTCCTCTTGTGATAATGTTATTAATGGATGGTAGTGCATTGCTTATGACTTACTGAGTTATATACTCACTCGGTGTTTCCTTGTCACCTATTTTAGGTTTCTTGGACTCGTCTCTTTTTGCGTGACCGGGCCGTCACCGGAGTCATCACACCGGCTAGCAACTTTTGGTATCTTCTTTTTAGTCAGTCTAGGAGAACATTTCGGCATGTATAGGCTAATATGTTTTGTTGAAATTTGGTATGTAAACTTTTAGCCATGCGAAAATGGCATAAATGTTCGGTTGGATTCGGTTTTATAACGTTAGGTCGTAAGTCTTGGTAATTCCATTTTTATGCCATATGTCATGGCTGATTAATTTTGGTGTTAAGATTCATGATATGGCAATAGTGTAGTAGGGAGATGTTTGACAATGATTAGCCTTTGGTATGGCTAGTCATGATTATAATTTTGTGATATGTATGATGAATTACTAGTTAGATCAATGAGAAATCACGAAATGGGCATAGTTGCTTCAGTAACAGATGCTGGCAGCAGCAGTGACGTGGGATTGAAAAATTACAAAAATTAGTAGGAATGGAATTAAATAGTGAATAAATTATATAATTGAAGCTCGATGAGTCTATTTTCATATAGAAGTAACAAAACGATCATATGGACAGTATGTTAAGAGATATTCAGGTTCTCGTGAGACAGGGCCAGAACGGTTTCTGGGTTCCCTGTTCCGACTTTGGAAATTCATTATAAATTAACCAGAGATAATTAGGAGTCATTCCATATATTTATAGATTCCTATTTGAGTCTAGTTTCTATAGAAACAAACGGCATCAGTATTGAAGCTCTGTGCAGGGAGTTATCCAAATCGTAATGCATGAAGGTCATTGTAGTCGCACCCTGTAATAGGGGAGAATTTAACTAATAAACTGTACTAATTGGCCCGACCAAAAATTCTACAAAAATTCTACCATATAGGTATATGAGTCTAGTTCCAGGGAAAATTTACGGAACTGGATTTCGAGTTTCAGAACTCAAGATATGATTTTTAAAGCGACTAGTACGCAGATTGGCAGCTTGTCTGGGAAATGTCAAATAAGTGGTTTGAAGTCTGTTAACACCTCGTGTTCGACTCCGGCGATGGTCTCGGGTTCGGGGTGTTACACTACGTTAGTCCTAGAATCGGCTAAACCGTAGCTCTGATACCAATAAATGTAACACCCCTCACCCAAATTCAATGCCAAAATAGGGTTACGGAGCATTACCGAACTTACAACACATTTAAACATGCATTTCACATTCAATTTGTCAGCTCATATAAATTTCATTCACAACCAATCACTTTATCCCTAATACGAGCCTAAGTGACCCAAAGCATGCATTGGAAGTGGTTCGGAACTAAACCAATAACTCAAGAAATTTTTTAACACTTAGAAATTTTTTCTCAAAACAGGTAATACACGCCTATGTGTCTCACATAGCCAACAGACACGCCTGTGTCATAGGTCATGTGAACATTTGAAATGGGAGCACATGGCCGTGTCACAGCTCATGTCTAACCCTGTGTAACTCTCTAAATTGGGTCACACGGCTAACACACATGCCCATTTTCCCTAAAAACAGACATACACGCCCTTGTGCCAGATCGTGTACTAGGCTGTGCCAATCTTGCAGGGTATACTGACTTATTCTACATAGCCAATGTGACATGCCCCTATGTGAGGCCGTGTGGAGCATACTAACTTGATTTTAATTTCAACACCAAAGGCCACATGATCGTGCAATATGACCGCGACTAAGACACATGCCCGTGTCTCCGCCTGTGTGGACAAAAATAGGCTATTTACCAAACCAATTTGCCACTCAAAATTTGCATATACCTGCACAATCAAATTGGCACAAATTCAAAGCCTAAATAAACATCCAATTCAGCTACAATCAAAACTAATTCATACCATATCCAATACCAATATTTCAACATGCTCATAACTTCAAAGCTTACTCTATCAAAACATATCAAAATATATATACAAATCAACTAGTAAACCTTTGCTTAACATGAATCATTTTGCACCAATTCACAAGCATGATACCAATTTCACAAACATCATAATACAAGTCATTCATAAACTCAACTATCCACCATTTATGCACATATATTCACATAACCAAATACACCAAATTAAGCCAAGTCACATGGCTTTATATATACAAACCAAAATATGACCATTCACAAGCCATTTCAAATGTCAAAACTCACTACCAAAATATATGTCAAAAACAACCATAATCCTATACATGCTGTGACACCCCTAATTTGACCCTAGTCGAAAAGTGGTTTCGGGACCACAAAATCGAGTCATAAAAATAATTAACCGTCATAGTTGATGCTTATTATATGTATATATACATGTGTAAAAATTTCATGTTTGAATTTTGTTAATTGGAAGTGAATTTTATTAAATAGGACTTATGTGAGAAAATTTAGAAATGTGCTAGGCAAATGTAAAGTGGCCTATTAATGCATGTTATGAAAATGATGGGTTTGCATGTCAAATTACCCTAAATTAGAGCTAGTGGCTGGCCATGCTATGGGGTGAAACATGTTGGAAACATGTTGTGTCAGTGTGTTATGTTAGAAAGAATAAAATAAGAGGTTAGTAATAAAGTAATGAAAAGAGAGGGGTGATGAAAACAAAGTTGTCTCATCCATCCCCCCCCTCCATTGCCGTGAATTGAAGGAAGAAAACAAAAGAAAAGAAAAAAATGTTCATCTTCTTCTCCTACCTCTCTCAAGTCGAAACTAACCAAGAAATGGAAGAAAGCACACCTAAGGCATTCGGCCATCTTGTGTGGGGAATTAAGGTATGATATCATGTGATTCTTTTGGAAATTTTGTGAAGTTGAGTTTGTTTTGGTGCTCATAACATGACCCATGTGTTAATTTTTGAGTTTGTGTTGCAAGAAACATTTGGTTATGTCCTTATATGTCAAATTGATGATAAATTTTTGATATTTGGTGAATGAATATGGGTTTCGGTCATGGTAGATAACAAAGAATGTGGTTGTTGTTCTTGTTAATTTGGATGAATTTTTGGTGGATAGGTGCTTGAATCAAACAAATGATCATGTGTGTACACTAGGTGCTAGTTGAGAAGAATCGGTCACTATATTGGAGGCCATTGCCAAATATGAGTTTAGTTATTGAGAGTGATGAATGTGTTTTGAGTTGATGGAATAAGAGAATGCTTAAAGATGTGTCACAACAAATTATATGTTAGGCTAAGGCTGTTAAATTATCAATCTTTCTTCCTAGCCGAATATGTGTTTATAAAGTTGAGTTGTTAAATAGATTTTGAAGTTAGCCCATGTATTTATTTTTGAATTTAAGAAGAATGATACATTCGACTATGCTTTGATGTGCTTGAATTGTTGTTATGTGAATAAATATTTGTTTGATGATATATATATGTATTCGGCAATGGGATAAAATGTGTATTAAGGTAAGTTTCATGGTGATTATGCTTGTGATGTTGGGTTAATATTCGGCATTGAGTAATGTGGGGTAAGGTGATTAATCGGCTATGAAATTAGCTAAATTGAATAGGTATGTTTAATGATATGCTTAGTATAATGTATGATCTTATAACTCGGTTTGGTATTGAGATAAAGGTTAGATGTATGATTGGATTTTGGTATGTGTTAAATTGGTTAATCAAAGATTAAATGATATGTGATTGCCAAATGTGATTGTTAAGTGAATAATATTAGTTAAGTACTTAAGCAATCTATTGTTTTACTTAAGCTTAAGAGCAAAGAGGATCAAAGTCGGATAGGGGAAAAGAGAAAGTAAACGAATAGCCGGGGACATCTAATCGTTGACCACTTCCGAGGTAAGTTTTAAGTGATTAAACGTTGAGTAAATTCAATCATAATAGGACATAATGAGTTGATTTAATAAGATATGATGTGGCCATGATATGTCTTAAACTCAAATGGTAAGTTCATAAGTGTTTGGACTTGGAAATTTAAGAGCAAATTGTAATAATTTGCCTTGGACAGCAGCAGTAATGTGATTTTAGAAAATCACTATAAATTGTTGGTGTGGAATTATAGGCTGAATAAAATATGTAATCAAAGCTTAGTTAGTCTAGTTTCTTATAAAAGAGACCGTGGAAGCAAAGAAATTTCCTATGAAGAGATATTTAAAGTTGTGTGGGACAGTGTCAGAATGACTCTGAAATCCCCTGTTCTGTTTTTGGAAAATCGTTATAATTTGTACAAAAATGGTTATAAGATAATATTTATATTCTTAGACTCCTTAATGAGTCTAGTTTCAAATGAAATCAAATAGAACACATTATGAATTCTGTACAATGAAAAATTTTATTCATAGTGAAGAGTGGTCGGATTAGTCAAATAGTGAAACAGGGGAAACTTTAAGAAAAATCTGGTATTGATTGGCCAAACCTAAAATTCTGGAAATTTTATGGATGGAAGATATACGAGCCTATATTCAGGGAAAATTAACGGCAAGTGATTTGGAGTTTTGTAGCTCCAGTTATAAATAATTTAGTGACTATTGCTCAGGAAAACAGCTCGTAGTGAATATGTGATTTTGTTGCAAACATGGATAAAACTTGTTTTAGTTGCTCATAAGCTATTGATTAAACCCATACGTGAATTCTAAATCGTGATATTGTAAAACGATATATGAGTGTTAGACGGATCTTTGATATTAAAATTTGTGAAATTGTAAGTTTATGAGTATTAGAATATGAAATGATAGTATGGCGTGAAATTGAATTATTCATTGGAAAATGATTGATGTAGATTCGGCCAAGACAAAGTGTATACATGATAGTATATGTGGTATGTGAAGTATATTTGGGTAATTGTGATGTGAATACATGAAAATTTATATTTTGATTTAGGATTTTATGTGATGAATGTGAATGTGTATATATGAGATAAGGCCGAATGGCCAATGTGATGAATGTGAACATGCATATATGTGATAAGGCCGAATGGCCAATGTGATGAATGTGAACATGCATATATGTGATAAGGCCGAATGGCCAATGTGATGAATGTGAGCATGCATATGTGTGATAAGGCCGAATGGCCAATGTGGTGAATATGAACATGCATATATGTGGTAAAGCCGAATGGCTAATGTGAAATATGTATGAGATATGTATATGTGGTAAAGCCGAATGGCTAATGTGAAATATGTATGAGATATGCATATTGGTAAAGCCAAATGGTCAATGTGAAATATAAATATGAGATATGTATATGTGGTAAAACCGAATGGCTAGTGTGAAATATGTAGGCGATGTGCGTATATTGTGGCCGAACGACCAATGTGAAAGGTGTGTATTATTAGATATTTGATGAGGCAAATGAATTACAAATATGATAGTCGATGTGAATGTTGTAACATGTGATTAAATGTACATGAAACTTGGAAATATATTCCGGGTAAGACCCGATGACTACGTGTGGAGATTATGTCCGAGTATGGCCCGATGACTACGTGTGGAGATTTTGTCCGGGTAAGACCCGATAACTTCGTGTGGAGATTTCGTCTGAGCTAAAGGCCTCACCAATAATCCGAGTAGAGGTTAAAGCTATAAGACTTCGTAATAAGAATTGCTTATAAATATATTCAATGCGAAAGGTGAAACAGGTATGTACTCTAAGTTTATATGTGAGCTTGATTTGAACTAAATCATAAGGTAGTTATGTGATGCATACGAGAGCAATCTATGAGACTATTCCTATGATTATGTGACATCGGATCAGTGTGAGAGGTTATGTGAAATCATACAATATATTTATGTCACATGAGCTCACTTTTATGTGAAAGTTTATCTGCCTATTGTATATGATGAGATGTGCATATTCGGTAAAGGGATGGTATGCCCGAAGGAAGAGTGAAATAAAATATACAAACAACTATGTTATAATTTGGTTGTTATTTGTTGACACTGCTTAAAACTTACTAAGCATTGTAATGCTTACTCCGTTTACTCTGTTTCCTCTGTTTTATAGATCTCATTGCGAAGCTACAGGCTCGGGGATCGTCAGCAACTAGTCACACTATCACTATCCACCGCTTGTTACTGTTATATTTAGAATTATTTTATGGCATGTATAGAATAGACTAGTGGCGGAAGAATATTTTTGGTTAATGTATATAAGCCATGCGAAAATGGCATCTTTTGAATGTTTACTTAGTGAAGTTTAAATTTTACCTCTGGCTGTGCTTAGTACTTATTTAAATGAACGATCTTTATTTCAAGAAAAAGTTCAAAATTTTACTGTTCTGACATGAGTTACAAGTCCGGTAATGCCCCTTACCTATTCTGGCGACGGTTACGGGATAGGGGTGTTACACATGCCATATAACCAAACTATAAGATCAAAAGTACCAAAGTGATGATTGGATAGTGTGACGTAGTCTCCGATGATCCTCGAATCCAAGCTACCTTTGAAATAACTATAAAACACAGGAAAAATAAATAAAGTAAGCTATAAAGCTTAGTAAGTTTGTATGAAATATGCTCAACAAATCATAATACACAAATCATCAATTTAAACTATCTAACATATAATTCATGATAACAACAAACCTTCCATATGCTTAATCATATGTTTATATGTAAATTTATAACTTCTTCTATTTGAATCTCATATTTTACATGTACATACCTGTACAATTTCTGATGGTTGTTAAACTAACTAAAAATTTGACTAAGGCAAGCGCACCTATCGAGCAATAGTATAGTTAAGGTGTGATCAGAATTATCGTATCCACGAGGACTAAAAGTACTAGTAATTACTATCTTTTTATTATCTAACCTAAGAATTGAAGGGATGTTTTCTAAACTAAACTTAATTATCTAATTAACTAAGAACATGACAGTGATAAAAGTTGGAAAATATTCTTTGGAAAATCGATGGAGAAGACAATACCCAAGAAAGAATCCACCTAGACTTCACTTATCACTTCTGAATTAAACGATTTATTCACTTGACTCAATCCGTAGAAATCCCTGATTTATGTTAATATCTCTCTCGAGACTAAGAACAACTGACTCTAGGTTGATTAATTGAAATCTCTTTCTAATTAAAACCCATATTATCGCATTAAATCGATCTATGGATCCCCTTATTAGATTTGACTCTAATCTTGCAGATTTATGTCCTCCTATCTCTAAGATTGTATACAACTCCGCTTAATTATGGAGGATCTACTATTAAACAGGGACTTTTACTCTACTAAATAAGCATATCAAAACCTGAATTAATATCCTGAAATATTAAAACAAGGATTAAATCTTACAGTTAAGAATAAGAACAAGTATTTATCATATAATTCAAATAGTAATAAGATCCGTCTTAGGTTTCATCTCCCACAGGTATTTAGGGAGTTTAGTTCATAATAATGGAAAACATATCAAAATGGGGAAAATAACAAAACATAAAGAAACCTAAAGAACTTCTAAGGAAATTGAATGGTGATCTTCATCTTGAATGAGATCCTACTTTCGAGCTGATTCTGATGGCTATTCTTTGAGTATTTCTACTTTTCTACTCTGTGCCCCCCTTTGATCCTCTTCTAGGGTGTTTATATAGACTTTAGAATGCTTTAAAGCCCTCAAAATTAGCCTTTTTTGAGTAGAATTAGACTTGGGCTCGATAGGGACATGACCGTGTGGCATGCCTGTGTGATGGTGCTCAATCCGTGTGTAATTCTGAGTTGGTTTTTAGTTCACATGGCCATGACACATGGGCGATTCTGAGTTGGTTTTTAGTTCACATGGCCATGACATATGGGCGTGTAGCCTGCCTGTGTGTCCCACACGGATGTGTGGTTTGCCCGTGTGAAAGTGCCTAGGCCGTGTGAAATACTGAGATAAGCCCATTTTGTCCGTTTTTAGCCCATTTCTTACTCTTTTCACCTTCCTATGCTCACCTAAGTATAAAACATGAATTTAAAGGATTAGGAGCATCAAATTCACTAAATATTGTGATAAATCATCCAAAAATATGTCAAGCATGGGATAAAAATATTTATATATTATGGTTTATCAAATATCCCCACACTTAAACATTTGCTTGTCCTTAAGCAAAAACCTCAACTCTCAATTAAAATAAATTCTTCTCAACTTATAATTCTCATCAATAATGTATCGAAGTAAACCACAAGTAGTCATATATTGAGAGTTTAACTAAAAAAACATTAAATTTTCACACAATCTAAGTTGAGCATTTTAATCATAAAATCATAGGTATCCATCCACCTTTATCTAAGTAATTACCTTTAATTCCAAATCGACAAGGGTTGACATCCTCACTAAAGATTCACTCAAATCACTCAAAGTGTTTAAGGTTCAATAATTAAGCACTCAATAGTCAAACATGAAAAGTTATTACCGTAGGCTTGCATGAAAATCAAATCTCCACCACTATAAATGATATGATATACAAATCAAAAGGTCTTTAATAGGGTTGTAATAGGGCTTGGGTTAAAGGTGTGGATAAAGGCTAAAAAAGAGGGTTAGAATCGACATTAATTTAATAAATTACTAAACTTAGAAAAATAAAGCTAATTATTGAATTACAGACAAGTGCCAAAATTAAAACCATTTAGAACTAATGAAGTGAGCTTTTTCTCACTATAATAACTTTAACTTATCCAAGATCTTTATAAAATGAATATAAATATACTATTTTTTTAAGAATAAGAACAATAATGGAAAGTACATAGTAAGGAATAATTCAGCAACTAAAATGAACGAAAATAGTTAGGTAACTAATCAAATCAAATCTCGATAAAAAGGGAGTCAATAAAAAGGGAAAAATTCTTAACAAATAAAAAAGGGTTAAGTTGTGGGTTAGCATTAAGGGGGAAATCAAGAAAAAATGGTTAAGGCTCAAAGGGGTTCACTAAGGTTCAATTATGTGGGTAGGCTTTTTATAGGGTAAGTGGGTTAAAACCTAAGTGCCTTTATCATCTTAGTATATCAAATCAAAGGTGTGGTCTTGACATGCATAATCGAAGCAAGTTCTAGAATAACTAATCAATGTTGACACACTCATAACCAATAAAATCAGTGAGCAAGAAAGATATATGCTCTAAAAGGCTCAAAATCTATGCGTACCAGATAGCTTTGGCTACAAGTGTGAAAATATGTGCAAGCAACTGAGTATCAGTTATTATTCCGAAGAGTTCAACGGGAAAATCGATTAAGTAAAAAAATACATGTGAACATGATTATATGATGAATAAGTGCAGGTACATGTTTAAGAAAATTTTGAGCAATATTCTCGATATTTGAGTGAACTTCGATAAGACAAAATGGATTAAGTGAAATTATGTAAGAGTGAATTTTAGTAGTAAATTAGTGTTGGACAGCAACAGTTGTGTGACTTTGAAAATTCACTAAAAATTGTGTAAGTTGAATTAAATTTAAAATAAATTATAGAATTAAATATTAATGAGTCTATTTTCATATAAAAGAAACAAGAGGAATAAAAGAGTTGTAAATTATGTGATATTCTAATTTTTGTGAAACAGTGTCAGAATGAATTCGAGATCCCCTATTTTGACTTGAAAAAAATGTTAAAAATTGTAGAAAAATTATTATGGGTTATAATTTATATTATTAGAATATTTGATGAGTCTAATTTTAATAGAAACAATTGGAAACATTATCAGAGTCTCATACTATGAGATAAATAAATTTTAGTGAAGAAAGGTCGAAGCTATCAAATAGAAAAAAGTGGAAGACTTTGAATAATAAAATGTACTTATTAGCAGGAGAAAAAATTTTGAAAATTTTATGGTGGAAAAATATATGAGTCTAGTTTCTGGGAAAATTTATGGATCTTAATTTGGAGTTCTGTAACTCCAGATATAAATGATTTAGTAACTGTGACTCAAGAAAGCAGCTTAACCAGAACATGTGTAAATGTACAATTGGGTTAGTTTTACTATGGAAAGCATGTTAATAAATTGCTTATTATTATTTCATGCGAGCTTACTAAGCGTAAAGCTTATCCCATCCTTTCCATTTCTTTTAGTGTTGTCAGTTAGCTCAAGGTTGGAGATTCTCGGAGGTAGCATCACACTATCAAGCCAGCACCTTGACAGTATAAACACATATACTACAATTATCAAGTGAATGGCATGTATAGGGACCTAGTTTTATAACATATGTTATTATAATTTGGCCAAATATATTGGTCTTTAGTGAGCTAATGATTCTGACTTATAAATCTAGCTATTTATGTTATGTTTGATAATGGTGATGTGTATATGCTTGTTTGCCATGCATGGTTGGTAATATGTTATGTGTTGTTTTGAATGTTTAAGTCCGTTAACGCCTCGAACCCTGTCCTGATGTTGGATACGGGTGAGGGGTGTTACAATTGTTATATTGTTCAATGTTTGTAAGCCATGAATGATTGATTCTTGTTATTGATAATGCATATGGAAATTAAATTGACATGTTTCTTTATTATGGTTGAAAATTGTTGATTGGTTGGATGTGTTTTAAGCATGATTTGCATGTTAATTTACTAGTAATTTTTATTAACATTTATTGAGCTTTTTAAAGCTCACACTCTCAAAATTCTTGCAGATAATCATCGGGCTTGAGGAGCTAAGGATCCAAGCAAGCGAGTTCCAAGAGATTTAGGCTTGGTAGAGACTTTATTACTCATTTAGAGACTGTAATCGGGATTTGCGGAACTCCCGGAATTAGTTTAATTTGGTTGTAATTGGATATTGGACATTTTATTTTGGATAGTTTTATAATATTTCTGAGACATGTTTGAGTTTGATTATTGAATGATTTAGGATGTATTGTTGCTTGATAACACGGTGGTTGATAACACGATGTGTGAGGCATGAAATTTGTACTAACGATTGTTTAAATGAAGCTTCCATGGAGTGGTTAACTAGCGACTAAGGTACGCCACTTGTTTGATTTATTCGGTGATTGTTATGTATAAAATTAATTCATTAATTCTATTTAATTGAGGCTTAACTGATGTCAATAAATTCAATTGAGGGTCTATGTATATTTATGTTAATTAATCGTAGTTAAATCGGGTTTTAAAAAGATTTTTTCGCAAAAATAGGTGCAGTAGTTTTCACACAGGCGTGTGGAGACTGGAGTTATCACACTCGAGTGTATGGGATTTCCACATGGGCGTGTGTGATCGGTCTAAAAGTTTTGCGTGACGCAAACACAGGTGTTTAATGACACACGATCTAGGGGACATGCCGTGTTGGTTTTGGGGGGTTTTAATTTTTTTCTCTCTAAATTGGTATTCTGATTTGTTTAGGTTACAATTTAGTCCTGAAAATTGATTAGTCTAATTAGAGCCTTAAATGATAAGGAAACTTGGAAAAATTTTAGGATTAGTCATGTAATGGGTAAAATACGATAGGAACACACTTAACTCATAATTCAGAATAGGTACTAATTTTTTTCATTTGTTACAATTTAGTCCCTAATAATAAAACTTAAATTAGAAATGGTAAACGAACTCAAATTAAGTTGAAAATTTTCAGGCTTACATAATTTGTCTAAAAGAAGGTCAGTAAACACTTAAATCTAAAATCGGTTAGTTTTACCATAAGTGGTAAAATGACAAAAATTCCCTTAGGTTAAATTACCTAGGAAAAGTTTAAATTTGGCTCATAAATTGTTTCTGCATTATTAAATAATTAATAATTTGATAAGATTGAGGTGTTATAAGGTCGGGGTGTGTCTTGGGTGGTCATTAGTTGGAGAGTCACTAAGGTGACTAATGTAACGCTTTGAATTCAGGCCAGTCTGTCTCAGTCGGGTTTGAGGTGTCACAACGTAAGAAACAAGTGCTTAGTAACCTCGTATAGACTAAAACATAACTTACCATGTCATTTATACAATTTAAAGATTAAACATAATTCATCAGCAATGTCGTAAGCTTAGTAAAAGCCTAAACAATATCACCAACTCATAAGTTAGTATACTTGTCCATGATACAAATGAAACTAACCATAAGATATGTAAATTTCCGTATGTACTAACATCATTTAGTTCATAAATCCTTACATAAAGTCATGATTCAATCCATTTGCATACTTACCATTTTGTTCCCTTTTCTTTACCTGTTGAACCATCTATAATTACATTGGATACTCGAGAAAGCTCACACATAGTGTGCCTTTAAATATAGCCTTAACCTTTCCTTTACATCAATGCTCACACTATTTGTGAAATGGGTCTGCTCACACATGCTGTGGGTTGGAATGTAAGCTACACAATGCTACTCACACGAGCCACAGTGTAACACCCCTCACCCGTATTCAACGCTGGAATAGGGTTACGGAGCATTATCGGACTTACAACACATTTAAACATGCATTTCACATCCAATTTGTCAGTTCATATACATTTCATTCACAACCAATCACTTTGTCCCTAATATGAGCCTACGAGGCCCAAAGCATGCATTGGAAGGTGTTCGAGACTAAACCGACAACTCAGGAAATTTTTCAACACTTAGAAAATTTTTCTCAAAATAGGGAACACATGCCTGTGTGTCTCACACGGTCAACAGACACGCCCGTGTCATAGGCCGTGCGAACATTCGAAATGGGAGCACATGGCAGTGTCCCAGCCCCTCTCTGACCCCATGTAACTCTTTGAATTGGGTCACATGGCCAACACACATGCCCATGTGATTAGCCCACGTGCCCTAACAATGGCAATACACGCCCGTGTGCCAGACTGTGTACTAGGTCGTGTCAATCCTATAGGGTATATTAACTTACGCCACATGGCTAAGTCACACGCCCCTGTGTGAGGCTGTGTGGAGCATATTGACTTAATTTTAATTTCAACACCAGGGGACACATGGCCGTGCAACATGACTGTTGTCAGACACGACTAAGACACACACCCGTGTTTCTACCTGTGTGGACAAAAATAGGCTATTTACCAAGCCAATTTGCAACCCAAATTTTGCATATACCTACACAACCAAATTGGCACCAATTCAAATCCTAAATAAACATCCAATTTAGCCACAATAAACTAATTCATACTATATCCAAAAACAATATTTCAACATGCTCATAACTTCAAATCTTACTCTATCAAAACATACCAAAATATATATACAAATCAACTAGTTACACCTTTACTTAACATGCATCATTTTGTACCAATTCACAAGCAAGATACCAATTTCACAAACATCATAATACAAGTCATTCATGAACTCAACTATCCACTATATATGCACATAACCAAATACACCAAATTAAGCCAAGTCACATGGCTATATATATACAAACCAAAATATGACCATTCACAAGCAATTTCAAATGTCCAAACTCACTACCAATATATATATATAAAACAACCATTAGCCTATACATGCCATATAACCAAACTATGAGATCAAAAGTACTAAAGCGATGATTGAATAGTGTGACGTAGTCTGTGATGATCCCTAAATCCAAGCTAGCTTTGAAATCACTATAAAACACGTGAAAAATAAATAAAGTAAGCTATAAAGCTTAGTAAGTTCGTACGAAATATGCTCAACAAATTATAATACACAAATCATCAATTTGAACTATATAACATATAATTCATGATAAAAACAAACCTTCCATATGCTTAATCATATGCTTATATGTAAATTTACAACTTCTTCTATTTGAATCACATATTTTACATGTACATACCTGTACAATTTCGTAACAAACTCATACCTTTTCAGAATACTGTCAAATACTCGATATCTCACACACTAAATGCCAATACATAGCCGAAGTATTATAATCTCACATACTAAGTGCATTACATAACAGAAGCTACCTCAGTCTTACACACTAAGTGCCATATATAGCCGAAGATATTTCGAGTCGCACACTAAGTGCCATATATAGCCGAAGCTATCTCGAATCGCACACTAAGTGCCAATATAGCCAAAGCTATCTCGAATCGTTGTCAAACATGACTATAATCTCATATACACAATTTATGCAATATCAAAGCATTTAAAGCATAATTGTAACAATGCTTTTCACATACGAACTTACCTCGGATGTGTAAATGACGAAATAAGTCTTTTAGTCGATAACTTTTGTTTTCCTTGATCCTGATCCGAATTCCATTTTTCTTGATCTAAATATATTCAAAATTAAATTATTCAATCATCTATTCATTCAATTTAGTCCAAAACATACTTTAAAACACATTTTCACTTTTGCCCCACATATTTCACATTTTTTGCAATTTAGTGCTTATCACATAAAATTTTGAATTCATGCAATTTAGTACAAACCCATGCTTAACCAAATTTAATACATGTTACTAGTAGCCCATATTTTCAATTTATTCACACTTTTAACCACCACAGTCATTTTTGTAAAAAATCACTTTACAAAAGCTATTAATCTAACATTAAACCTTCCAAATCTATCACAAATTATCAAATTACTCAAGCATTCAACAATGACAACATGATAAATCTCTAACAATTGAGCTTTCAAAATCTAGGGTACAGGCTAGCTAGAATGCGAAGCAACAATTTCAAAAACATAGAAATCATTAAAAATCGAGCAAAATTTACTCACCAATTGAGCTTTCAATGTAACAGTCCAATTTTGACCCTAGTCAAAATAGTGGTTTTGGGACCACAAATTCGAGTTAGAAAAATATTTTAATATTATTTTCTGTGTCTATTATAAGTGAATTGACATGTGTGAAAGTCTCATGTAAAAATTTAACTGTTTGTGTGTTTAATTTGTAAAAAAAGACCTAATTGCGTACAATGTAAAAGCTGTATGCTAGATGTTAAAAGTGCTTATTTGACTTGGCTTTATACTTGAGAGGTCCTTATGTAGTTATTATTCCATTTACATGGTTGATGGACATATATGAACTTGATGTGCATGGTTTATTAATGTTATGATACAAGGGAAAATTGGTAAACTAATTATAAATGAATTATAATTAAAATAAAGACATGAAATAAACCATTTCATGCTCATATTTGACCAAAAATACAAGAAAATAAAAGAGAAAAGTTTGCTTAGGGTTTGGCACTTGTAATCCTTGATTAAGGTATGTGTTTTGATCGATTTTTGATAATTTTTACGTTTTTGTAATCGTTGCTTCGAACACTATCAAACCCATACCTCAATTTCTGATTTTGATGATGATTTTGAAATGTGCCATTGACAAAGCTATGAGCTTTGTGATGTTATTTGGTGAATTATGAAAGCTTGATGTTGGGTTTACATGTTTTGTCTTTGAATTTTTGATGAAATAGAGTATTATGGGCTAAATTGTAAAAATGTTATTTTGAGGGACTAAAATGTGAAATAAATGAAATGTATGGACTTTTATGAGAGCTAGGAGAATTCAGCCAAGCATGAGTATGAACAAATTATGTGTATTTTGTGATTTTGTGATTTAGGGACTAAAGTGTCAAAATGTGAAAATGTGAGGGCTATTTTGTAAAATGCCCTAAATATGTGTGTATGGATTGTTTTGAATTATTTGGCGAATAAAAGGGTTAAGTTTGAGTACATATAGATCAAGAAAAGAGGAATTCAGATTTAGACTAAGGGAAGTCGAAGATTATAGAATAAACAATCGAGTCGACAATTTCGAATACGAGGTAAGTTCGTACTTAAAACATGATGTTAAGTATAATTTGATGTTTTGATTGTATATACATTGTATATATGTTTGGTTTGGATGAATAGGATGATAAATCAATAGTATTTGGCACTAAGTATGCAATTTAAACTAGCTTCGGCTATATGAGGCATTAAGTGTGCGATACCGACTTAGCTTCGGCTAATTGAGATGGCAGTAAGTGTGCGAAATCATTCTATCTTAGGCTAACTATTGTAGCACTAAGTGTGCGAATGTTCAAAGCACGAATAATTTACAGAAAGTCTTAAAATATTTAAACGAAAGGTGAGAATGAAAGTGAATAAGTATGGGAAGATTCAGGTATGTGCGATACCTATGTGGTAGATGATACTATGTATGTGAAGCTCATTGATTTGGTGTGAACATATGGATTGTGTTGGTATAGATTTGATAGATGATTTGAGACTTTGTAAGTACTTATGTATTGATGATTTTTGGTACGAGCTTACTAAGCTTTCGAAAGCTTACTTTGTGTGTGTTTGCATTGTTTTATAGATATCGAAGCTACTGCAAGCTCGGGGATCATCAAGGATCGTCACCACACTATCGAATCTCATTTTGATACTTTCGAAAATGTATATTTTTTAAATTATGGCATGTATAGGCTAGTGGTTGTGGAATTATGTTTTGTGATGTATATACTTAGCCGTGTGATTTGGCTAGTTGGTGTTTAAACTCATAGTTGATAATGGCTTATGCTATGTGATGTTAATATGCAATTGTGGTATGTTTTAGTTGGTAAGTTTGGTAAGTTTAGCATGAGATTGAATGATGTATGGAAGAAAATATTTGGTATGATCTTACCTATGTTTGGCATGAATTGGTAAGGTTTATGAGTATGGAAATGGTTCATATTGTTATGATATGAATGATGAATGTTTTGGCATAAAAACTGGCTAAAATGGTGGTGCATATATGCTTGTTTCTTTACTTGTAGGTTGACCCAAATTGGGTGGCAAGTTGGCTATTTAAATGGCCTATTTTTTTCCACATGGTGTGACACACGGCTTTTTTACACGGCCGTGTGTCCCCTGGGGTACCCTACAATTGTAAGTCAGGCCCGAACACGATCAAAGCACAAGGGCGAGTGGCTAGCCGTGTGGCCGAAGTCAGACTCGACCACGGCCAAGACACACGGGCGTGTCTTGTAGTCGTGTTAGCAAGTTAGTAGCTATGCCCTGTTTTGACACTACTTAGACACACGGGCTGTCTAAGGCCATGTGAGACACACGGCCTGTTCACACAGACGTTTGACCTTTGAAAAGTTAAAATTTTTTATAAGTTCTAAAACTTTTATATGTGATCAATTTAGTTCAAAATGCACGTTTAAGTATTGTATGCTCGATTTTATGTTCTTAATGAATGTGAATGAATGACATTTACTGTAATGATTTGATATTTGATATACAAATATTCTGAATTGTGTTGTGGGTTAAGTAATGCCTCCTAACCTATTCCGACGACAGTTACGGGTTACGGGTTTTAC
The DNA here is from genome assembly GCF_007990345.1 of Gossypium hirsutum. Lineage (NCBI taxonomy): Eukaryota > Viridiplantae > Streptophyta > Magnoliopsida > Malvales > Malvaceae > Gossypium > Gossypium hirsutum. The sequence continues at coordinate 30,975,154 of NC_053432.1, forward strand.
ATTCAAAGTAGCTAAAACCTAGCTCATTCCCATGGCTTTTAATCTTTGAAATTTCGATGGAGAAAACTAAGAAAGATGATATTATTTAACCTTAAGTATATAACATTAAAATTCATTTATACACGTCTATTAATGTCCACTTACCTTAATAATGGTCCATTTCACACTTAAGGACCTCCACAATTAAATTTCATAGCTATTAGATACTTTTAGTTAATAGAACTCTACTTTTGCATTTTACTCGATTTAGTCCTTTTTCTCAAATTAGCCTATTAAAGGATAAAATTTCTTAACGAAATTCTCCCACATATATGCTGTCATGCTGTAAACATTAAAATAATAATAAAATAAATATTTTGACTTCAAATTTATGGTCTCGAAACCACTGTTCTGATTTGACTAAAAACGGGTTGTTACAACTCTCCCCCTTAGGGATTTTCATCCTCAAAAATCTTACCAGGGAATAGGTTAAGGTACTATTTTCTTATAGCTTCCTCGGGCTCCCACGTAGCTTCTTCAACACCGTGATGTTGCCACAAAACTTTTACTAAAGGTATGCGTTTTTTCTCAGCTCTTTGACTTCTCTAGCTAGAACTTTGATCGATTCTTCATTGTATGTCATATTAGGTTGAATCTATATCTTTGATGGTGAAATCACATGTGATGGATTAGATCTATATCGACACAACATCGATACATGAAATACATTATGAATCTTTTCTAACTCTGACGGTAAAGCTAATCGATATGCCACTGGCCCTATTCATTCAATAATCTCATACGGCTCTATGAATCGCAGACTTAATTTGCCTTTACGACCGAAACGAAGTATTTTCTTCCACGGAGATACTTTCAAAAATGCTTTGTCACCGATCTGAAATTCAATATCTTTTCGTTTCAAATCCACATACGGTTTCTGACGATCTGAAGCTGCTTTCAAACAATCACGAATTACTTTCACTTTTTCTTCAGTTTCTCAGATAAAATCAACCCCGTAAATCTTTTTCTCACTCAACTCGGTCTAATACAATGGAGTTCGACAATTGCGACCATACAATGCTTCATACGGAGCCATCTTTATGCTCGATTGAAAACTGTTATTATATGCAAATTCAACCAGCGTCAAATATTTTTCCCAATTGCTTTCGAACTCTAAAACACAACATCGGAGCATATCTTCAAGAATCTGAATTACTCATTTAGACTGTCCGTCAGCTTGGAGATGAAAAGCTGTACTAAAATTCAACTTTGTACCCAAAGCTTCTTGTAATTTCTTCCAAAATTGTGATGTGAACCTTGTACCTCTATTCAAAATAATCAAAACTGGCACTCTATGCAATCGAACAATCTCAGCAATGTACAATTCAACCAATTTATCAAGCAAAAAATTAGTACATACCGGAATGAAATATGCGGATTTCATTAGTCGATCCACGACAACCCAAATTTCATCTTTCTTCTTCTGAGACAGGGGTAATCCCGATACGAAATCCATAGTCACTCTATCCTATTTCCACTTTGGTATCATCATAGGCTGAAGCAAACCCGATGGTACTTGATGTTCGGCTTTCACTTGCTTACAAATCAAACACTTTGAGACAAACTTAGAAATGTCTAGTTTCATGCTCAACCACCAATACAATTGTTTCAAATCGTTGTACATTTTAGTACTCCCAGGAAGAATTGATAAGTAACCACTATGTGCCTCGTGTAAATTTTCTAAATCAACTCTGGATTCTTCTGTACACAGATTCTATCTCGGAACATCAAACAATCATCAGATCCAATTTGGTACTCTGAATCACTAGTCGACTCTCATTGCACTTTTTTATCTTGCAACTCAGTATCACACTTTTGGGCTTCGCAAATTTGTTGAAGAAAATCAGGTTTAGCCTTTAATTCAGCTAATATCGAACCATTATTAGATAATGTCAACCATGTATTCATTGCTTTAAAAGCATACAACGATTTCCTACTCAAAGCATATGCAACCACATTTGCTTTCCCCGAATGATAATCAATCACTAACTCATAGTCTTTCAATAACTCGAGCCATCTCCGTTATCCTAAATTCAAATATTTCTGAGTCATAATATACTTTAAGCTTTTATGATTAGTAAAAATGTGACATTTTTCATCGTACAAATGATGTCTCCAAATTTTCAATGCAAATACAATAGCAGCCAACTCTAAATCAAGCGTCGGATAATTCTTTTTGTGCGATTTCAACTGTCTGGAGGCATAAGCTACAATTTTTCCCTCTTGCATCAATATGCAACCCAAACCATTCAATGATGCGTCGCTGTAAATAACAAATTCTTTATCCGATTTAGGTTGAACCAACATTGGTGCCTCTGTTAACAATGCTTTCAATTAATTAAAACTTTGTTGACATTTCTCGGACAAATCAAACTTGACATCTTTCTGTAGTAGTCTGGTCATAGGTGTAGCAATCATTGAGAACCCTTTTACAAAGCGTCTATAATAATCAGTTAATCCCAAAAAAATTCTAACCTCGGATACACTTCTAGGTGGTTTTCAGTCAATAACTGTAGAAATTTTATTCGGATCAACTCGAATGCCATCTGCAGATACAATATGTCCTAAAAATCTGACTTCCCGAAACCAAAACTCACATTTGATGAATTTAGCATACAACTGCTTATCTCTCAAGGTTTGCAACACAATCCTCAAATTTTTAGCATGTTCAGACTCATCTCGTGAATAGATCAAAATGTCATCAATGAAAACAAAAACAAATCTGCCTAGATACGGTCTAAAGATCTGATTCATCAAATCCATAAAAATGGCAGGAGCATTAGTTAGTCCAAAAGGCATAACAAGAAATTCATAATGTCCGTACCTCATTCTGAACGCAATTTTGGATACGTTTGAGTCTTTAACTCATAACTGATAATAACCTGATCTCAAATCAATCTTCAAAAACATTGTTGCACCTTTCAATTGATTAGAAAAATTGTCCATTCTCGGCAACGAATACTTATTCTTTATTGTAACCTTATTGAGCTGGCGATGGTCAATACACAGTCTCATTGACCCATCTTTCTTCTTAACAAACAATACCGGCGCACCCCAAGGCAAAAAACTCGATCGTGCACAACCTCTATCTGTTAACTCTTGTAATTGAGCTTTCAACTCTTTCAACTCTGTCAGAGCCATTCTGTACTGAGCTATAGATATCGACGAAGTTTCTAACACTAATTAAATAGCAAATTCAACCTCTCTGATTGATGGCAAACCCAGTAATTCTTCTGGAAATACATATGAAAACTCACAAATAACAAAGTACAGATTCAATCTTTGATTCAGACACCTTTGTATTTTGGTATGCAAGATATTCATCATAGCCCTTTTTCATAATTTCTGAGCTAACATAGATGATATCACAGTAGGTAATTCACTCAAATCTTCAGACTCAATCCGAAGAATTTCACAGTTCTGACATTTCAATTCGATAATATTTCGTCTATGATTCACGATTCCATCATGCAAAGTCAACCAGTCCATACCCAAAATCACATCGAACTCATCAAATGGTAAAAGCATCAAATCAGCTAAAAAACAGTGACCCCAAGTCATTAAAGGACAGTCCTTGAATACTTTGTCAACTAGAACATACTTGCCTAAGAGGTTTGATACTTTAATCACAAACTCAGTAGACTCGATAGGCAAACTCTTATTAGACACCAAATTCATACATATATACGAGTGTGTCGATCCAGGATCAATTAAAGCAATCACATTAGTATCGTAAAGAGAGAATGTATTGGTAATAACATCTGGTGATAACGCATCTTTGCGAGCGCGAATAGCATAAGCTCTAGCAAGTACTCTGGCCTTAGATCTTACTGTCGAATATTTCGTTGTACCACGATTACCAATTGCATTTCTTGTATTTCTTGGTGGCCTCCCTCAAGTAGTTATGTTGCTTGATCTAACATTCTGAGATTTATCTTTTTCATTTAACTCAGGACAATCTCAGATAAAATGATCTTGCGAACCACAACTGTAACAAGCTCTATTATTATTTTTTATCCAACAATCTCCAAAATGCAGTTTTCCACACTGTTGACACTCGGGTTTAACATCTTTCACATTGCCAACACTCGATACCGATGTGGCTTGAGCCTTAGGGCTGGTGTATTGCTTTCCATGATCTCTGTTGGAATATCCCACTGAAGCTATCGATCGGTTCAAATAGTCTCTAGATTTCTTCGACGAGGATTGATAAGGTTTACTCATCGATCTCTTCCTCGAATCTCTTACCTCTGAATCAGCCTTTCTCTTTTCTCGGCCAAAGTCTTCGGCTTTGCAAGCCCAGTCAACTATCACAACAAATTCTTTTAAATCTAAAATCCTAACCAGAAATTTAATATCTTCGTTCAACCCATCAACAAATTGCTTACACATTATGTCTTTAGTAGAAACATACTCTCAAGCATACTTGCTTAATCGTACGAATTCTCTTTCATATTAGGTTACAGTCATGCGGCCTTGTTTCAATTCTAAAAACTCTGTATGCTTTTGATCCAAAAACCGTTGACTGATGTATTTCTTTCGAAACTTGATCTGAAAGAATTCCCAGGTGACTCTCTCCCTCAGCACCACCGATACTAATGTATTCCACCATTGATACGCGGTATCTCTCAAAAGGGATATAGCACACTTTAAACATTCAGCTGGCGTGCAAGAAAGCTCGTCAAACACTCAAATTGTGTTTTCAAGCCAAAACTCGGCTCTCTCAGGGTCATCGCCAACATTAACTTTGAACTATTCAGCCCTATGTTTGCGGATATTGTCAACTGGAGGCTTATTCAATCTTAAAAGCTCAACTCCTTGCGGAGCTACAGGAACTGGTTGGGGATTAGGAGGGGGTGGAGGTTGTTGAGCAGCCAGGTTCATATGAATGTGTTGAGTGAACCACTCATTCATCATTTGGAACAAGGCTTCTTTAGCCTCTCCTCCTTGGCTACCCGTCTGGGGTCTAGAATCAGACGCCACTATCCCTTGTACGGGAGCAGGCGCATTACTTTTAACCTTGTCAACTATAGCTCGATTGAGATCCATTTACTATATGAAAGCACATTTAAAAATGTAAAGAATCATAACACTATCACAGTTTATATATATGGCATGTATAGCTAGACTCACACACACACTACGTTAGTCCTAGAATCGGCTAAACCGTAGCTCTGATACCAATAAATGTAACACCCCTCACCCGAATTCAATGCCAAAATAGGGTTACGGAGCATTACCGGACTTACAACATATTTAAACATGCATTTCACATTCAATTTGTCAGATCATATAAATTTCATTCACAACCAATCACTTTATCCCTAATACGAGCCTAAGTGACCCAAAGCATGCATTGGAAGTGGTTCGAAACTAAACCAATAACTCAGGAAATTTTTTAACACTTAGAAAATTTTTCTCAAAGCAGGTAATACACGCCTGTGTGTCTCACATAGCCAACAAACACGCCTGTGTCACAGGTCATGCGAACATTTGAAATGGGAGCACATGACCGTGTCACAGCTCATGTCTAACCCTGTGTAACTCTCTGAATTGGGTCACACGGCTAACACACATGCCCATTTGCCCTAAAAACAGACATACACGCCCGTGTGCCAGATCGTGTACTAGGCTGTGCCAATCCTGTAGGGTATACTGACTTGTGCTACATAGCCATGTCACATGCCCCTATGTAAGGCCGTGTGGAGCATACTAACTTGATTTTAATTTCAACACCAGAGGCCACATGATCGTGTAATATGACCGCGACTAAGACACATGCCCGTGTCTCTGCCTGTGTGGACAAAAATAGGCTATTTACCAAGCCAATTTGCCACTCAAAATTTGCATATACCTGCACAACCAAATTGGCACAAATTCAAAGCCTAAATAAACATCCAATTCCGCCACAATCAAAACTAATTCATACCATATCCAATACCAATATTTCAACATGCTCATAACTTCAAATCTTACTCTATCAAAACATATCAAAATATATATACAAATCAACTAGTAAACCTTTGCTTAACATGAATCATTTTGCACCAATTCACAAGCATGATACCAATTTCACAAACAGCATAATACAAGTCATTAATAAACTCAACTATCCACCATATATGCACATATATTCACATAACCAAATACACCAAATTAAGCCAAGTCACATGGCTTTATATATACAAACCAAAATATGACCATTCAAAAGCCATTTCAAATGTCAAAACTCACTACCAAAATATATGTCAAAAACAACCATAATCCTATACATGCCATATAACCAAACTATAAGATCAAAAGTACCAAAGTGATGATTGAATAGTGTGACGTAATCTCCGACGATCCTCGAATCCAAGCTACCTTTGAAATAACTATAAAACACGGGAAAAATAAATAAAGTAAGCTATAAAGCTTAGTAAGTTTGTATGAAATATGCTCAACAAATCATAATACACAAATCATCAATTTAAACTATATTCATATAATTCATGATAACAACAAACCTTCCATATGCTTAATCATATGCTTATATGTAAATTTATAACTTCTTCTATTTGAATATCATATTTTACATGTACATACCTGTACAATTTCTGATGGTCTTTAAACTAACTAAAAATCTAACTAAGGCAAGCGCACTTATCGAGCAATAGTATAGTTAAGGTGTGATCGGAATTATCGTATCCACGAGGACTAAAAGTACTAGTAATTACTATTTTTTTATTACCTAGCCTAAGAATTGAAGGGATGTTTTCTAAAGCAAACTTAATTATCTAATATACTAAGAACATGAAAGTGATAAAAGTTGGAAAATATTCTTTGGAAAATCGATGGAGAAGACAATACCCAAGAAAGAATCCACCTAGACTTCACTTATCACTTCTGAATTAAACGATTTATTCACTTGACTCAATCCGTAGAAATCCCTGATTTATGTTAATATCTCTCTCGAGACTAAGAACAACTGACTCTAGGTTGATTAATTGAAATCTCTTTCTAATTAAAACCCATATTATCGCATTAAATCGATCTATGGATTCCCTTATTAGATTTGACTCTAATCTTACAGATTTATGTCGTCCTATCTCTAGGATTGCATACAACTCCGCTTAATTATGGAGGATCTACTATTAAACAGGGACTTTTGCTCCACTAAATAAGCATATCAAAACCTGAATTAATATCTTGAAATATTAAAACAAGGATTAAATCTTGCAATTAAGAATAAGAACAAGTATTTATCATATAATTCAAATAGTAATAAGATCCGTCTTAGGTTTCATCTCCCACAGGTATTTAGGGAGTTTAGTTCATAATAATGGAAAACATATCAAAATGGGGAAAATAAAAAAACATAAAGAAACCTAAAGAACTTCTAAGGAAATTGAATGGTGATCTTCATCTTGAACGAGATCCTACTTCCGAGCTGATTCCGATGGCTGTTCTTTGAGTATTTCTACTTTTCTACTCTGCGTCCCCCCTTTGATCCTCTTCTAGGGTGTTTATATAGACTTTAGAATGCTTCAAAACCCTCAAAATTAGCCTTTTTCGAGTAGAATTAGACTTGGGCTCGACAGGGACATGACCGTGTGGCATGCCTGTGTGATGGTGCTCAATCCGTGTGTAATTCTAAGTTGGTTTTTAGTTGACATGGCCATGACACATGGGCGTGTAGCCTGCCTGTGTGTCCCACACAGATGTGTTGTTTGCCCGTGTGAAAGTGTAACGCCCCGTACCCGAGACCGTTGCCGGAGTCAGACACGATGGGTTCACAGACTAAATTCGCTTACTATCGCAGTCCATTTTCAAAATTTCCAGACAGCTAGCTAACTGTGTCGCTGTCACCTTAAAAATCATATCTTCAGTTTCACAACTCGAAAATCAGTTTCGTGATTTTTCCCTGAAACTAGACTCATATGTCCATCTACATATTGTTTTCTAGAATTTTTGGTGGGGCCAATTAGTACAGTTTATTAGTTAAAGTCTCCCCTGTTATAGGTTGCGACTACACTGACCTTCATGCATTACAATTTGGATATCTCCCTATACAGGGCTTCAATACTGATGCTGTTTGTTTCTATAGAAACTAGACTCAGAGAGGAATCTATACATATATGGCATGACTCCTAATTATCTCTGGTTAATTTATAATGAATTTCAAAAGTCGGAATAGGGAATACAGAAACTGTTCTGGCCCTGTTTCACGAAAACCTAATTATCTCTTAACATACCCCTCGTATGACCGTTTCGTTTCTTCCATATGGAATTGTATTCATCAAGGTTCATTTAAATAATTTATTCACTATTTAATTCCATTCCTAATATTTTTAGTGATTTTCCAAATCTACATCACTGCTGCTGTCAGCATCTGCCTTTAAGGTAGACTTTACCTATTTCATAGTTTCCATGATTCAACTAGCCCTTTTAGCATAAATAGCACAAATTATGATAGTGATTAACCATTCCCATGGCCAATCCTTGTTAAGCATATCCACACCTCTCAATAACCATATCCATACCAAATGATTATAACATTATGCTCAAACATATATAAGCCATTTTCGCATGGCTATCCAAAATTATACAAAACCAAAGGGTACATGACCAACAACAAAAGGGTAGTCCTATACATGCCATTTTAAGAGTTCAACCAAAAGTGTACCAAAAGGGTTTTGATAGTGTGGGCGACTTCGACTTCGATAATCCCGAGTACGATAGCTGACGAACCAAAATCTATAAAACAGAGATTCAAAGAACGGAGTAAGCATTTAATGCTTAGTAAGTTTTAAGCAAAACAAAGTGTTCTCAATCACTATCATTGGTCATTCATTTCAACTGTTCGATGAAGTTAATCTAGAGCTTCATCTCGATCTATAATATCATTAAACGCAACACTTGGCTGCCACATATATACTTTCGAATAATAATGACCTAGATGGTCAAATATTTCCAAAGCACATTCTTCATCGATTTTCAACTTTCAATAATCCTTTCCACTTGTTCATAATCACATCCATACTTTTAAGTATTTCAACATGACAAGTACTAAATTACCATAGGCACATAAAGAACCAACATATTCCTTATCACATATATGTAAGCTTACAAATCATAATCCTTACCTTGTACTGGCACATCTAGCTCAACCCAACCCATACTCAGATCATAAGGCTTTTGGGCAGAATATGCACTAATACATAAGAATATTTCACCGCATACTTTATTATACAAATATACCATTACCAATTAGATCATTCTCACATTTGGAGTTATAATATTAATCACATTTACCTACCTCTTTGATACTGATAATTCACCTCGAAATCACTCCACCGATGAGTAAGTAATACGTACCTGAACATCTTGAATACATAATACTTATTTGATGGTAACTTAATGCAGATACTCAATATCAAAGTCTTACTTGAATCCTAGCATTTAGCCGTCGGGTCTTTAAAGCTCGGATATAGTACGAGCACGAAGCCTACGGACATTAATCAGGATAATATTCTCGCATAAAGCCTGCGGGGTTTTAACCCGGATATAGTACTGACACAATTGCCCTTCGGGACTTATCTCATATATGCATGTTCACATTCATCACATTGGCCATTCGGCCTTATCACACATACACATGTTCACATTCATCACATTGGCCATTCGGCCTTATCACACATACACATGTTCACATTCATCACATTGGCCATTCGGCCTTATCACACATACACATGTTCACATTCATCACATTGGCCATTCGGCCTTATCTCATATATGCATGTTCACATTCATCACATTGGCCATTAGGCCTTATCACACATACACATGTTCACATTCATCACATTGGCCATTCGGCCTTATCACATATATATACACTTTCACATTCATCACATTGGCCATTCGGCCTTATCACATATATATACACTTTCACATTCATCACATTGGCCATTCGGCCTTATCACATATATACACTTTCACATTCATCACATCGGCCATTAGGCCTTATCACATATATATACACTTTCACATTCATCACATCATGTACAGACTTGGTCTTGGCTGAATCTACATCCATCACTTTCCAATGAATAATTCAATTTTACGCCATACTATCATTTCATATTCGAATACTCATAAGCTTACAATATCATGATTTAGAATTCAAGTATGGGTTTAATCAATAGATTATGAGCAACTAAAACAAGTTTTATCCATGTTTACAACAAAATCACATATTCACTACGAGCTATTTTCCTGAGCAATGGTCACTAAATTATTTATAACCGGAGCTACAAAACTCCAAATCACTTGCCGTTAATTTTTCCTGAATATATACTTGTATATCTTCCACCCATAAAATTTCCAGAATTTTAGGTTTGGCCAATCAATACCAGATTTTTCTTAAAGTTTCCCCTGTTTCACTATTTGACTAATCTGACCACTCTTCACTACGAATCAAATTTCTCATTTTACAGAATTCAAAATGTGTTCTATTTGATTTCATTTGAAGCTAGACTCATTAAGGAGTCTAAGCATATAAATTTTATCTTATAACCATTTTTGTACAAATTATAATGATTTTCTAAAAACAGAACAGGGGATTTCGGAGTCATTCTGACACAGTCCCGCACAACTTTAAATATCTCTTTATAGGCAATTTCTTTGCTTACACGGTCTCTTTTACAAGAAACTAGACTAACTAAGCTTTGATTACATATTTTATTCAGCCTATAATTCCACACCAACAATTTATAGTGATTTTCTAAAATCACGTTACTGCTGCTGTCCAAAGCAAATTATTACAATTTGCTCTTAAATTTCCAAGTCCAAACACTTATGAACTTACCATTTGAGTTTAAGACATATCATGGCCACATCATATCTTATTAAATCAACTCATTATGTCCTATTATGATTGAATTTACTCAACGTTTAATCACTTAAAACTTACCTCGGAAGTGGTCGACGATTAGATATCCACGGCTATTCGTTTACTTTCTCTTTTCCCCTATCCGACTTTGATCCTCTAAGCTCTTGAGCTAAATCAAACAATTTACTTCCCAATCAAACACAATCACACGACATCCATATACATTTTAGAACCATTCTTAACATATTTACTACTCATTTACAAACGAAATACTCATATCACATTTATAAAACTACCTTTCATAAACACTATGTATAAATATGCATTTCTTCACTATTTACTAAGTCAAGCCAAACCACATGATTTATTAATCGTTAATATATATATACAGCATTAACAACTTCACTTAAGCTTAAGTATAAAATTTGGTCTTACCAAATTTTGCACATTTTACCAAAATAATAACTACCAATTTTACACATAAGTGCCGAATCAAATAATACCACACTTACAGTATCACTTGACTAATGAAATATCCAAAATATCAATCTATCATTTACCAAATTCATAAACCACATATAAGGCACATTTTAAACTCAAGCATGTAACTTAACAACTTAACCATTAGTTGCCGAACCACAAACAAAACATATTCATACGTTAATATCTCAAACCCTACCATAACAACCAATATGCAAGATATCACATATACATAACTTAGCTTATGAGAACATATGTATTACATCATAAACACATCTTTTACCAATTACCTCACTTAAGCCAAATTTTTATAATCAACCACAAAAAAATATACCACAAATCACACTTCCAAAATGGGCTACTTCCATGGCCGATTATACTTCATCATTAACATATCTCATTTTCGAATCATATAATCAACATTTGTTCAAGACATCAAACCTCTTTAATTTCGGCTATTACTAATATAAACATTAACAAATCATATTCTTAGGAAGACCGATTTCTTTCCATAACACATTCATCATCAATACTTAGATGAAACAATCAAAATCCCTTCCTTTATACCCTAGCCGAATGCTCCAATCATCCATCAAAATTACAAATTTTAGCATGGGCTAAGTAAGAACCATGATTATTTACCTAAAACAAGTTAAAATTTCACAATTTGACATAATATACTAACCTTTTTAATGACTCAAGTGACCAAAAATTCTTCCCCTCCTTTGTTTCTTCTATTCGGCCATGTTGAACAACAAAGAAAGAATTTTGTTTTTCCTCCCCTTTCTCTAGTCACGGCAATGGGGAGTAAGGGGGAGACAACTTTGGTTTCTCCTCCCACTCCCCTCATATTTTATTATTCTTCCCACACATATTAGCATAAAATGTCTATAATATGTTTTTCCCCATAGCATGGCCGGCCACCATCTAGATTTTTGGCTAATTTGACATGCAAACCCTTCTTTTATACAACATGCATTAATAGGTCCTTATGATTAACCCATCGCATTTCAAAAGTGTCACACGTAAGTCCTATTACTAAATTCACATGCAATCGACTAAATCGAAACTTAAAACTTTCACACATTCATATTCACATATAATAAACATAAAATATGACGGCTAATTATTTTTATGACTTGATTTTGTGGTCCCGAAACCACTTTTCGACTAGGGTCAAATTAGGGGTGTCACAGAAAGTGCCTAGGCCGTGTGAAATACTGAGATAAGCCTATTTTGTCCGTTTTTAGCCCATTTCTTACTCTTTTCACCTTCCTATGCTCACCTAAGTATAAAACATGAATTTAAAGGATTAGGAGCATCAAATTCACTAAATCTTGTGATAAATCATCCAAAAATATGTCAAGCATGGGATAAAAATATTTATATATTATGGTTTAGCAAATATCCCTACACTTAAACATTGCTTGTCCTTAAGCAAAAACCTCAACTCTCAATTAAAATAAATTCTTCTCAACTTATAATTCTCATCAATAATGTATCGAAGTAAACCACAAGTAGTCCTATATTGAGAGTTTAACTAAAAAAACATTAAATTTTCACACAATCCAAGTTGAGCATTTTAATCATAAAATCATAGGTATCCATGCACCTTTATCTAAGTAATTACCTTTAATTCCAAATCGACAAGGGTTGACATCCTCACTAAAGATTCACTCAAATCACTCAAAGTTTTTAAGGTTCAATAATTAAGCACTCAATTGTCAAACATGAAAAGTTATTACCGTAGGCTTGCATGAAAATCAAATCTCCACCACTATAAATGATATGATATACAAATCAAAAGGTCTTTAATAGGGTTGTAATAGGGCTTGGGTTAAAGGTGTGGATAAAGGCTGAAAAAGAGGGTTAGAATCGAGATTAATTTAATAAATTACCAAACTTAGAAAAATAAAGCTAATTATTGAATTACAGACAAGTGCCAAAATTAAAACCATTCAGAACTAATGAAGTGAGCTTTTTCTCACTATAATAACTTTAACTTATTCAAGCTCTTTATAAAATGAATATAAATATACTATTTTTTTTAAGAATAAGAACAATAATGGAAAGTACATAGTAAGGAATAATTCAGCAACTAAAATGAACGAAAATAGTTAGGTAACTAATCAAATCAAATCTCGATAAAAAGGGAGTCAATAAAAAGGGAAAAATTCTTAACAAATAAAAAAAGGGTTAAGTTGTGGGTTAGCATTAAGGGGGAAATCAAGAAACAATGGTTAAGGCTCAAAGGGGTTCACTAAGGTTCAATTATGTGGGTAGGCTTTTTATAGGGCAAGTGGGTTAAAACCTAAGTGCCTTTATCATCTTAGTATATCAAATCAAAGGTGTGGTCTTGACATGCATAATCGAAGCAAGTTCTAGAATAACAAATCAATGTTGACACACTCATAATCAATAAAATCAGTGAGCAAGAAAGATATATGCTCTAAAATGCTCACAATCTCTCGAAAATTATGGGTATTTGATGTCAATCTCATAAATTCAAAACTTCAAGATAATACATCAATTCAGGGAAACAACCTAGCAATTTTAATTCTCAAAAGTCAACTTATCATGCTTGATTCTCTAATGCCTTTAAAGTTTAAATAATCAATGCACAATTACCTATGTTTTAATGCAAAACATATTAATAAAAATCATAAATCAATCAAAATCCATTTTAATAGTAATATGAGAAAATTATTTGAGAACAAGATATAATTCGGGGATTTTCTAATAATCATATAAATAACCTCCCCACACTTAAGATGTATATTGTCCTTAATGTACAAAGATAGATAATAACTATATAAGCATAATATTAGAAGAGAGAGAGAGAAGCAAAACTGCCCTGAATTTTTGGATGAAATCCTTGGAATAGCGAAAGCTAGAATTGTAGATAAGGTTAATGAAAGGAATGATTCTAAGTTACAAGTAAGAAAATAAACACAACTGTGAAAGAGAATTAAGGGGTTACTTGATAAAAACTATAAAGATAAATATAGTTCAAAATATAAAACATAAGTCTTCAAAAATAAATAAAAGAAAAAATGGAAATAAAAAAATAAAAAATAATCAATGGACTCAAAGGTCCTCATTATCAGATGTCTTATGGGTCGACAGTGCCGAAGGAGAGATGTGACAGTGGTGGCAAATCTGTCGAAGAGTGGCATCAATGCTGTTGAACCACTCAAAACACTATTGCTCGAAGCGAATGAGTTACTCGGATATATCGGTTAAAGTTACAGTAGTGGGACGGTGAATTTGTGATGGTGGTGGAGGTGGGTCCTCATGATGGGGAGGAACATCATCAGTGAAGTCCTTTGGCTCATCCTGGTCATCAAAGTTGTTGAGTCTGTACTGAAGGGGGTCGAATCCATGACGTTGCTCTATCCTCCTCATGTGGATCATACTAGAAATTCCCTAAAGAGGCCAAAGTGTCGAGTGAGACGAGTTACATAGGGACCAAGACAGATGGGACCCCTCCTATGGCGGTCCGTTTGATGGCGAAAAGCAAGTGCTATGAAGTAGGCCAAATCAAAGACGTGACCAGTCGCCATGCTCCATAAAAAATAAGCATCAGAGGTGCTGACGACGCCAGTACTCTCTCTCCTTCCAGTCAAGGTGTGAGCCAAGATGGCATGGACGTAGCGTAGTGCTAGAGGAAGAGAAGTCACCTTTGAGCGACTTGTATCATAGGGAACAGTATTTGCCGTAAGGTCGGTCCAACAGTAGGAGGGTGAGTAGTGTATGTGATGGTGAAGATGTAAAAAATTCTCGAAAGCCATAAACTCCTCTGTTTAGAGGCCCAAAGTAGCTCCAAACTCTGGTACACTCATGTGTCTTACGAGTCTACCAAGTCTAAAAATGATAGTACCGGCCTCGTCATGGGTATTCATCACATGCTGTAAATGAAAAGTAGTGCAAAACTCCAAGGTAAGCTTCGAATAGGTGGGCTCGATAATTGCAAAAAATCGATCCCAAGGGGCAGAGGTGAGATGAAATCGAACAAGGTGAGCAAGTTGGACCTGCTCCAAAGTGGCCCAATCAATACAATGGCCCACTCCTAATGGTCGTACTCAAAGGAGCTGAAACAAGTTGTCTTGTAGGCCTGACGAGAATCAAAGCAGAGGATGACAAGCTTCGGTCGAGGCGCTCGAGGAAGTCGCACTAGACCCTTCCACTTTTTCAAAGCGGGGACGAAAGTTTTATTGCCTCGTGTGTTTGTCATGATGTACCTAAAAAGTAAAATATTCAGATATTAGTGAACTGGAACAGATATCATCAATCAAATACATCGAGAGGCTGAGGAACAGATATGTGAATAAGACAAAAATGTGTTAATAATCAAGATGTAGAATCTAGTCTTATAGGCACTAACACCTAAACATGTAAAAACTACCAGAATATAAATCTAAGTACCATTATACTAAACTAATTAGCAACAGTAATAGTAAAAATAAATAGTAGCTAAACTAACAGGAAAAACCCAATGCACCTAATAACCAAATTAATAAAGAAAAACCTACTAACCAAATCCAAGAATCTACCAAATGGGAAAAAACAATATAGCAGGATTTTAGACCTCACTATTTAAGACAATTGTTAATAAAAAAAGCATAAAATGGATAATAATAAAAAACTAAAACTATCAAAATACCAATTAATAGATAATGACAAAAGTCCAAATAATTAGTAGATGAATAAAATAGATAAAATAAAATTGAACTAAAAATAAAATAAAGAAATAAAGAATATGGGGAAAAAGGTTAACCGATGATGGGGTGGTCAGAGTGATGTGGGTCAGTCGATGATCAGTCTAGGGAGAGGAAGGGGAGAGGGATAAGTTGAGGTGTGCGGAGGTGGTTCCAAATGGGGCTGGTTTAAGACGCAAGGGTGGGGTGGGTCTTGGTTCCTGCAGGTGAAGGGAGAATAGGGGAGCTTGAGGGGCGGTGGGTGATGGTGGCCGGAGGCTGCAGTGGTGGCTAGTTGGGAGGGTTTGAGGAAGAAGACAAAGGTAAATAAAAATTAGGTTTTGAGAGGTTAAAATAGGGGCACGGTCGTCTTAAGGCCCCATGTTGGCCCACACAGCCGTATTGCACGGCCGTGTTCTACGTTGTTCGCTTTTCCCACACCCGTGTGTCTGAACACACGGTCGTGTGCCCTTCCTGTAGAGCTCTCTGACTTGTTTAAAATTTGAAAATTGAGCTCCAATTTTCACATGACCTGGGACACGCCCATGTGTCCAGGCCGTGTGATACACACGGCCGTGTCGCACGCCCGTGTGTCCAGGCCGTGTGATACACCACTGTGTCGCACCCCCGCGTGGATTCTTTTTAGCCCGTCTTTCTACCGATTTTTGGGGATTTAAGTCCTGTTTCCACATGGCCAAGGACACGCCCGTGTGGGTAAAAAAACTTGCATTTAAACATGAAAAGTGGTGACCGTCCACTCCTCCCTCTCTCACACTCTGCTTATATTGGTTGCTCCTTCTTGCATTTCTCTTTCATTTTTGCTTAATTTTCCAACTTCAAACCAAATCACCACCTAACAACCACCGAACCACCATCATACATCCACCGAACCACCATCATACATCCACTGAACCACCACCATACAACCACCACTCCACTACCATTCAACCACTGTAGCAGCACCACATCACCACCATATTAAAACCGAACCAATATTCAAATTTCAGTACGCAAAAACACATTTCTTTACTTATTCTTCTTCTCTTTTCTTTCTATTTTCTTTGATCATCTTTTAGAAAACTTCATTTATTTTCTTTTCCCGGAATTCCCAAATGCTTTTTGAAGTCTTCTTCAATCTTGGAAATATTGTCAAATTTTATGTAACTCGTATCTTTTACTTTCTTTTTTAATTTTTATCCTTTCGTCTATTCTATTTTCATTTCATGAACACTAATCCAATTCTTGTAAGCTTTTATTGAAATAGATTCTCTCATCAATTCAAGTCCTCAACTATAGAAGTGCTTATCTTAGTTCAACTTTGAAATAAAGGAGTAAGTATTAAGTTGTGAAGTTGTGGATGATTTTTATCATGGATAATTCTTTTATTGGAGATAAAAGAATATTAATTTTATGAATGATTTCTTTAGGTGTGAATCAAAGTCCTAATTCTTTTGGATTGGAGGCGATTAAGCGTTAGTTGGATTTATGATTCAAATTGAGTAAGGTACGCATTTCATGCAAGTTAAAAACATAAGGTTTTAACTAAAATTTTATCATTTTATTATACAATTGAAAACATTATGTTTTGTTGTAACAAGTGAATGACTATATGGTTTCAAGGTAAGCCTTCTTACTTGAGATTTATGGTATGATGTGACAATTATTGTTATGATTTGATAAATATTTTTCTAATCTCATGTTGTGCAAAAATCATGGCTATTTGTTTATTGAAATAACATGGATTACCATGCATATTGAAACCTACATGTTTATGAAAGCTTGATTATCAAGTTTATTATCTTGTTATATGATTTGTATGCCATAACTCATTACATGGGGTTGGGACATGTGTAAGGAGGAAAATGTGGCAATATTAATCTACAAATTTGGTGGTTTATGGTAGTTTATCCATAACCTACATGTTTTAGTTCCATGTTTGCAAATTTGGTGGCTTTGTCCACATATATGTTGGTGTGTTTTGGATGGATGTCTTCTGGGGAACTCCTTATGGTGTGTAACGGAGATGGGTAGGATGTTTTAAAAGAAATTGTACAATTGTTTTACAAAATTTGAATTGCCATGGACATGTCTATAAAATTAACTATTTTGTATGATATGTATGTGAATATTGTTATTTAATTTGTTATGAAATTCACACTGAGCTTAAAAGCTCATTACTTTAGTTTTACAACCTTTTCAAATGCTTTACGAGTATAGGACTTTGATTCAACATGTGGAGGATTCTCTCAGATGAATTAATTATTAAAGTGGTTTATGAACTTTTCGGGTTGTTATTTTGGGTATTGGACTTGAAACTTTTTATGGACTATTTTTACTTTTAAAATTATAAATTCTCATACATGCATGTTTGATGAACTTAAAATAATTTAAATTGTTGTATTTTGAATTATTATGAATTTTATTTTTTTAATTTTAATATATGATTTTCTAGGTATTTGCAAAGTCGGTTGCGAAAGTTTTTATCAAAATCATTTTTAAGACTTATTTAAAGATATTGCAAATTCTTTATTTCAACCTTTTTAAAACAAAAAGTCGATAAATAATGAAACTTTTAAAATGTTGCGCTTTAATAAAATTTTTTCAAAAACTAAATAAATTAGTATTTAAAATTTTAAGTTCTTCACAAAAACTACTTAAACATAGTTCCTTTTATCAAGTAATAATGTTCAATGGGTTTTAATGTGACTTTCAGAATTTGATTGTAACATTTAGGTCAGATTTGAGGGTTACACTAGTCCATTTGTGATGTTCCATAGCTAGATCCGGTGAATGGGTCGGGTTAGGGGTTTTACAAATCTTCTCTCGGTCTCATCCTAAATTAGGAATTATCACTTAAGTTCTCCTCTTGGTCTCAAATAAGTATGTAGTTCTCCTCTCAATCTCACTACTTGGTGCAACTATATCGAAATCTAATGATAAACTCTCTTCTCGATCTTATTTATTTAAATATTTCACTAGAGGTATCAATTGTAACATATTAAGAATTTTAATATAATTCAACATACAATCAATCAAACATAAATATTAGCATAAATTAATAGCCAACTCATGAATCAACCATCAAATAAAATTAACACATGATAAAACTCAATCCCACACAAGCATTTTATCAAACACATGGTAAGCATAAACTATAAAAAAGATAAGGGTTTAGCAACTATTCATTAATCAATAAAAAATCGATGAAGTGCGACAATTTAATCCATCTCCATCCACCAAGTTCTAACAAAAGTGAAGAAATAAAACAAAGAAAAAAATCTATTCTAAAAGAAAAGAAAAGAAAAGAAAAGAAAAGAGAAAACCTAATCTTAAAAATGAAAAGTACAAAAATAAAAATATGTTATGCCCTAATTTAATTATACACACCTAAAATTTTGATTTAAGGTGGTATTTATAGGTAAATTAACTTTAAGCCATCAATTATGCCCCTATCATTAAAATTATATAAGGCAACTTTAACCCATGATTCCTTCATATTTTCCTCTTGATTTTGGCTGCATCGAGCTCAATCTCATGACACTACAAGAGTAGTTTCGTAAAACTGTTATTAGAGGGCTCTAGCTCACGGTATGGAATGGTTGTGGTCACAACCTTGCTCGAATTTGCTTGATTTCTTCACTCTACGTCTGAGGTGATGTCATGGAATGTTGCGACACTCATAGGTGATGTCATGACCGTGGGGGTCAGAAAACTCTAGGTTGCAACATCAGTCTCCCAAGGTTGCAACATTGCATCTGCTTGCTTACTTGCTTCCTCATTCTTTTCAACTACGCCCCTAAAAATGTCTTAACCACAATTAGGTTCATGGGGAAATGTAATTGACCTTTTTATTCAAAGAAACATAAAATAAACTAAAAAATTAAGATTTTATTAATCCATTCATTGATTCTCTTTATCAATTTTTCATTTGTTTCTTTTGCACAATTTAATTAGTCAAATTCATAGTAATAGCATAACCATTTTTTTAATAAATTTTGATCCATATGGAGACAAGACTCACTCATCACTTTATTACTTGATTCGACGTGTATACTTGCACATTCGCATTACACATTTACACGCGACACACTCCAAGCATCTTCTTTACCTGCAATGGAGAACACACGGGGTAAGTTCATTCAGCTTAGTGAGAAAATCCTCTTTTTGCCTATATTATGTCTACATCTTAATAGTCGTGTGGGCTTTAATAGACAATCAGGGTTATCCTTTTCAGAACCCGCCACTTTGGCATTGTAACAGCCCGTTTTTGGGTCAAATCAAAATAGTGGTTTTGGGAACACAAATTCAAAGTAGAAACATTTATTTTATTATTTCTTTAAGTTCTAAAGCATGAAATAATAATTGTGTGAAAATTTCGTTAAGAAATTTTATCGATTGAGTGCTCAATTTATCTAGAAGGACTAAATTGTAATAGGTACAAAACTTGAATTCTATAAGTTAAAGGTGTCTAATTGCTATGAATTCTTAAATTAGAGGTCCTTAAATGGTAATTAGACCATTTTACTTTTTAGTGAACAAAAATGGACATGGAGTAGGTAAAAATTTCAATGTTTAAGTGAAGGGCATTTTAGTAATCTAGTAAATAAAGACAAAATAAGTAAAAATAAAAGTGTCCATCTTCTCAAATTAGTCCCCTAAAGCCGAATTTGAATAAGAAGACATAGCTAGGGTTTTGGCCACTTTCAAGCTCGATTGTAAGTCCGTTCTTGTCCCCTTTTTAACGATTTTTATATTTTTAAGATCGTTGTAACTTAATTTAGCTATTTCAAGGACTAATTTGAAAGAAAATTAAACTCTAAAATTTTAACCATGTTGTATGCTTGTATTTTTATGTTTGATGGTAGAAAATGCATGTTTGTTGTTTATTAAATGACTTTTGTAAAGTGATTTTCGGTAAAAATATCAAATAGAGACTTATTTGTAAAAGTTTATAAAATGTGTGGAAAAGTGTGAATAAATGAAAAATGTGGGCTATGATGAGCATGAAAAAGGTTCGGCTAGGAAATTGAAAGAAAATCATTTTTCGAGCCTAGGAACTAAATTGTAAAATGTTAAAAAGTTAGGGGCAAAAATGTAAATTTTTCCATAATGTGTTTTTGGGCTGAATTGAATAATGTGATGATTAAATAAGTTAAATGTGGTATTATAGTTCAGGAAAAACGAAGTTCGAGTCTAGATCGGGGGAAAACCAAAGTAATTGACAAATAGATCTATTTGTCTGTTTTTGAAACTAAGGTAAGTTTGTATGTTAAATAAGCTTTATTAGAATTGTATTTTAATTGCTTTAATACTTCATGAATTGTGTAAATGGCTTTACGAACACGTCCGATGACGTTTTGGCAAGTGAGAAATCCTAATCGAACTTTAGGAATATATTAGGATACAAGTGACATGTCACTAGGGTTTGATGTTATGTGATCCGAGTGTTGGTCCTGTACGTCCTACCGGTGGCTGAGTATACAGGCATATGTTGTGGTCACTTGATAGCTTGTGTGAACAGCACTGAGTAGCTACATCTTGACTGACAGCTTGTGTGAGCAGGCCCGTTAATGGCTCGAGAGAGAGCATATATGTGTTATAAGATAAAGGTAGCAATGGCTACATTTGTGGCACCTTGTGTGCAAGGTTTTCGGAGTATCAGATATTATTATTCCGAGTGGTTCATTGGGTATGACAAAGATGAGAATGAGTATGAAACCATTATGAGTGGTACAGGTATGAACACAAAACTTATGATTTTTAAATTCGCGTAATGATGAACTCAAGGTAAGTTGTGATGGAATGAATTACGATCATGAGAGTATAGTAAATTGCATTACCTTATGTTAAATTTCTTGCATGTGAATGTATGGTAAAGTTAGCTTATTTCTTTCATATGAGCTTACTAATCTATATAGCTTACTCCATTTTATTTTCCATGTTTTATAGTGTTACCAAGCTAGCTCAGGTTGGAGATATCGGAGTTCGCATGACACTATCAACTGTCATTTTGAGTATCGATGATCTTAAACATTTTGAGTATATGGCATATATAGGGACTTGGTCATTTTTTTATATGTGTCAGCATGATTTTAGCCAAATGTATTGGCTTGTAATTATCAACGGCTTGATTTGGTATTTAGCCATGTAACTTGGCTCATTTTGGATGAATTGGTTGTAAACTTATATATATATGCATGCATGTGTAATTATCTCTAGTGTGATTGGTTTATAAATGCTTGGTAAATGGTTGAATATGACTTAATGGTTTTGTTGTTGAATAGTTAAGATTGGCTCATTGGTATATAGGAAACACTAAGTAAAATCATGCATATTATTGGTAGCCATATTGGAACTTTTAGAATGTGAGTTTGGTATAATTTAGTTTGGAAAAATATGATGTTGCAAATATTCTTGAGTGTGGATAATTGAATGACATGATTTGGCCTTGTTTGTGGATGTTTTGGTTGCCTAAATATGTCATTATTTATGCCATTAAGATTGCAGATGTGTATGTACAAATGAGGGTGACAAAGAGCTTGGTAAAAAACCTTTATAGCCTTTATTTTGTCCACACGGGTAGACACGCAGGCATGTGTCTAGGCCGTGTGTGACACACGGCTTGCCTCATGGCCATGTGTTTTGGCCATGTGTCCCCTGCACCTTAATTTTAAGCAACAAAATGCTCAGAATTGAGCACACGGGCAGAGACACGGGCGTGTGTCTCAGTAGTGTGAGGGACACAGCCACAAGCACGGGCGTGTGTCCCGATTGTGTGAAGTTTTCACCTATTTTATGAAAATTAAATTAACCACATGACCTAGCACATAGACATGTGACTTGGTCGTCTGACCTCAATTTGTTCATGCTTTGCAAAACAGAGAGTTACACAGGTTAGGGACACGGGCGTGTGTGACCACACGGTTTGCCCACATGGGCGTGTGACCCCTGTTTATAGCAAAAATTCTCTAAGTTTTGTAAAAATTTCCTGAGTTATTGGTTTAGTTTCGAACCACTTCCAAAGCATGTTTTGGCCTCGTAGGCTCATATTAGGGACTTTATGATTGAATGCAAATGGTTTTAATTTGGTCAGAAATTTATGACTCGAAATTGTATGTTTACTTATGATGTAAGTCCAGTAATGCCTCGTATCCTATTCTGGCATTGAATACAGGTAAGGGGTGTTACATTTACTGGTATCAGAGTTATGGTTTAGTTGATTCTCGGACTAACGTAGCATGTGTGAGAGTCTAGCTATACATGCCATATATAATTTGTGATAATGTGACGACTCTTGACAATTTACGTTATGTTTTCATCTAGTAAATGGATCCCAACCAAGAGGTAGCTGATGATGTTGAAAGTAATACGCCAGCTCTCGCCCAAGGGACAACGCAATCTAAAAGTTGACCAGTAACAATTAGTCAGGGAGGAGAGGCTAGAGAAGCCTTCTTCCAAAGGATGAATGAGTGGTTTGCCAAATTTGTTCGAACAAATTTGGCTGCCCAACATCCTCCACCCCCGCCTAACTTCCAACCGGTTCTCGTAGCTCCCCAAGGTGTAGAATTGTTAAGACTGAACAAGCCTCTAGTTGATAAGATTTGAAAACAAGCGGCAGAAGAATTTAGGGCTAATGTTGACGATGATCCCGAGAGGGTAGAGTTTTGGCTTGAGAACTCTATCAGGGTATTTAATGAGCTTTCTTGCACACCGAAAGAGTGCTTGAAATGCACTATATCACTACTGAGGGACTCAGTATACCAGTGGTGGAATACTCTTGTATCTCTGTTATCGGAAGAAAGAGTTACCTAGGATTTCTTCCCAGAAGAGTTCAGAAAGAAATATATCAGTCAACGGTTCATTGATCAAAAATGTAAAGAGGTTTTAGAGCTGAAACAGGGCCGTATGACTGTGATAAATATGAGTGAGAGTTTGTTAGGCTCAGTAAGTATGCTCGGGAATGTGTTTCCACCAAGGCCATCATATGCAAAAGATTTGAAATTGGGTTGAATGAGGATATCAGATTGTTAGTTGGGATTTTAGAGTTGAAAGAATTTGTTGTGCTAGTCGATCGAGCTTGCAAAGTTGAAGAGTTGAGAAAAGAAAAGAGAAAAGCCGAGTTTAAGGCTAGAGATTCGAGAAAAAGACCGATGAATAAGTCATTTCAATCATCGTAAAAGAAATCAAGAGATTTGTATACTCGTTCAAATGGTTTAGCTAGGTATCCCAACAGAGATCGTAGGAAGCAATATTCGGGTTCTAAGGCCCAAACTACGTCAATAGCAAGCGTTGGTAATGCTAGGTCTAATAGACCTGAATGTCAACACTGTGGTAGACGACATCCCGATGAATGTAGGATGAATAACCGAGCTTGCTTTAAATGTGACTCCCAATATCACTTTATTTGAGATTTCCCTGAAATGACTGTGAAAGATAATTTTTAGAATACAAGACCGAGCAACTCTGCCACTAGAGAGAGGCCACTGAGAAATACTGGAAATGAGAATAGTAGTAAAGGTGCAACAAAAGATTTAACTGCGATATCAGAGGTCAGAGTTGTAACACCCCTAAATCGTAAACGTCACCGAAATAGGTTAAGAGGCATTACCAGACTTTTCATTTAGTTTAGAAAAATTTCATATCAAATATCAACTCATTACAATAAATGCCATTCATTCACATTCAGTTGAACTTAAAATCAAACATACTATAATTAAAACATACATTAGGGACCAAGTTGGTAACATATAAAAGTTTTAGAAACTTAGAAAAATTTTAAACTTTTAAAGTGTCACACACCCGTGTGAATAGACGGTGTGCCTCACACGGCCTTAGACACGTCCGTGTGTATAAGCTGTGGCAAAACAGGGCATACATACTGACTTATTCACATGGCTACATTACACGCCCGTGTGCCAGGCCGTGTGAAAATTAAGGAGGCTACTGACTTGGCCACACGGCTGACCACACGCCCGTGTGTGCTAGCCCATGTGCCACACACGACCTTTAGACACGCCCGTGTGTCTAGGCTGTGTCAAAATTGGAAAGTATACTGACTTTAATTTGTAGGGTACCCTAGGGGACACACGGCCGTGTAACATGACCGTGTGTCGTACACGGCTGAGACACACGCCCCTGTGTCTGCCTGTGTGGACAAAAATAGGCCATTTGATTAGCCAAATTTGCCACCCTAAAACACAAGCAAATACATTCAAATTTGACCTCATATGAACAATTCAATTTGCAGCCAAATGAACCAATTCAATACACAAATAAAGCTATATCCGAACTTACCATTCACATGTTCATGAACAAAAGTTTGCATCATATACAATTCATCAATTTAACCTCCTAAATCAAGACTACCTTTGCATACTCTCATACATACATTATCATACTAAAAATATACCACGATTAAACACATGTATATATACAACCAAAACATAGTACTAAATAAGACAAATCACATGGCTTAACTTATATACAATTCTTACTCAAAACATGGTTCCAAAACATAACCTATACTATTAAACTTGCCTATACATGCCATATTTACATAGGTTCAAAAGTTCAAAATACCGAACGAAAATTTGGATAGTGTGACGCGCTGTAACATCCTAATTTTGGGCCTAGTCAGAACAATGGTTCCGGGACCACAAATCTGATGAGGAAAATTTTATTTTTATTATATTTTTATGGTCTACGATTTCACAGAACGATTTCGAGAAAATTTCGTTCGAAAATTTCGACGTTTGGGCACTCAATTTGGTCAAAAGGACTAAATTGTAAAAAGTGCAAAAGTTGAGTTCTACATGTTAGAAGTGTCTAATTGTTATGAGTTTTTAAATTAAAGGTCCTTAAATGGCAATTAGACCATTTTGAAGTTTGTGTACAAAAATGGACATGGTATGATGGGTTTTTAAAATTTTTTCAATAAGGGCATTTTAGTAAATTGGTAATTAAATGAATTAAAAATGCCAAAATAAGCCAAATTTGCTCATCTTCTTCCTCATGGCTGAATGTCTCATGAAAAACACCATGGCTAGGGTCTTCAAGCTTTCCAAGCTCATTTTTAAGTGATCCCGAGCCCCGTTTTAATGTTCTTTACATTTTTGAAGTCCCCGTAACATGTTCTAGCTATTTCTACCATTTATTTGAGCTAGGGTTTGTGTTTAAAAATTTACCCATGAATGATATGCATGTATTTTGATGTTTAATGGTAGAATATGAAGCTTGAAATTGTGTTAAACAACTTTTGCTAAGGAATTTTACGTGAAAACGAGTAAAATGACAAAATCGGTAAAAATACCTAATGTTCATAAGTACATGTTAGAGTGAGAATTTGATGTTTCCATAGAAGGGAAAAATGATCATCATGTCATAAAACATAAGAAAATAGGATGAAGTTTAATTTTCGAGCCTTGGGGAAAAAGTGAAAATATGCAAAAGTTTAGGTGTCAAAATGAAAATTTGTAAAAATATGATTTTAGACCGATATGAATAGTGTGACTAATTAGTAGGATAAATGTGATATTATAGATCAAGGAAATCGAGATTCGGGCTTAAATCGGGAAAATACAAGGTTATGGACTAAAATAGTAAATTGTCGTTTCTGGATCGAGGTAAGTTCGTACGTCAATAATAATGCAATACCATGCATGAATAGTAATTCTCTATTGATATGATATAAATTGTATGATTTGATATGCTTAAGAGAAGTTGATGGATGGTGTGTATGATATGGAAAAATGTAATGCTTGTTGTCATGTGAAATTGAATGACAAATTATTTTTACATGAATTGAATGTTAAATTACTATTACCTGGGTTGTATGAATTGCTACACAGTTTTACTTTACGAGATTTCGACAAGTAAGTTTGGATGACTTAAAGTAATCTCATAATATGCCTAATTGTATGATTTATGAATGTATGATAATTGCATTTGATGATAGCATGAAAATCCATGGAATGTATCATTAATAATGATATGTTGATAAATGTCTCGGTTGAGGTTAAAAAGGAAATTCGATGGATGAATCATGTTACACATGTGTCTTGAGATCCTGCATGTGCTGCAGAAAGGATTTAGCCCAGACAGGTAATTTGTTGATCTCAAACATAGAAAGGATCTAGCCCGGACGGGTGTTCCTTGAATGATCGAGCCTCCCGAAGAATATATGTGCATTTAGGATTTAGCCCGGATGAGTAATCTGATTAGGGACTGAATTTAGCCTGGATTGGCAATTCAGATCCGAACTCAGTAAGGGTGTTTTTCGTAGTAAGGGATTTAGCTTGAACTGGCAATCCTGACATCACCTTATGAGTTTACGATACGGGGGATTTAGCCTGGACTGGTAATCCCGCCATAAGATGTGAGGTTCAGGGGAGTGCATACATGAAATGATCATTCTTATGAATTAACGGTAAATGGATAATCCATTGGAATTTCCTAGAAACTCAACATGATTAATATGATGTATATCAATGAAATGATAAATGATGAGCTCTTCTAAGACAAATTTACTTGGTGCATTGTCATGAGACTAATTTGATGATTGAGTGCATGTGATAGGGAATCATCCTATACTTGGAATGTATGATTAAGTGTGCCCATGAGAAATAATAACTTGTATATTGAGCTCCATTGTGAAAAATGAGTAAGGGATCCATGAAATGGTAAGTTCATGATAGTTGGAAATGATCTTATGATAGTGATCCTTATATTGTACGAAAACAGATCTAGATAGCAGCATTGGTCCAACTTTGAAAATCCATAAAAAATAGTGGAAATTGAGTTACAAGCTTAATAAAATATGAAATTAAATACTAATGAGTCTAGTTTCACATAAAGGAAACGGTGAAAGAAAAAGATATTTGTATCATGAGATATTTGAATTCTTGTGAGACAGAGTCGGAGTGATTCCAGACTCCCCTGTCTCAAATTTTTAAAATCACTAGAAATTTTACAAAAATATTTATGAGTTAAAATTCATATGACTGAAATCCTTAATGAGTATAATTTCAGGAGAATGAGACAGTAACATTATCTAAGTCTCGTACTATGAGATAAATAAATTTAAGTGAAGAAAGGTTGAAGTTGTCAAACAGCAAACAAAGGAGACTTTGAATAATAAACTGTACTTATGATAAGAAGGGATATGAGTCTAGTTTCTATGAAAATTAACGGATCTTAATTTGGAGTTCCGTATCCCTAGATATAAATAATTTAATGACTATGACTCAGGAAAACAGCTTAGCTGTAATTTGAATAAATAGAAAGAATATGAAAATAGCATATTATCGCATTGCTTATTATTTTCATGCGAGCTTACTAAGCGAAAAGCTTACTCCCTCCTTTCCATTTCTTTTAGTTTTGTCAGGTTAGCTCGGGGTTGGAGATTGTCAGAGGCAGCATCACACTATCGAGCCATTATTCTTGGAGTATGAGCATGTCTATGTTAAATGTTTTCATGAGAGTGGCATGTATAGGGACAGTTTTTCTATGATGACTATTGTTGTGATTAGCCAAAGGTATTGGTTTATATTGATTTTTGGTTTATAGCCATGAGATATGGCTTATAATGATTTTGGCTTGTAAGCCTATTTATCCATGATATGTGTTAATGTCTTGTGATATGGTTATGTGATTGTGCTTGTTCACTATGTATGAGAAGTATATAGCATATGTACATGATGAGTGACATTGAAATCGTGTATGTGTGTGTATGTAAAGATGACAAAAAGGCTTGGAAATTAGCCTAAGTCTTGACCACACGGGTAGAGACATGGCCGTGTGTCTCAGCTGTGTTGAGGACAGGGCCTCTGGCCATGGTGTGTGCCTTAGCCGTGTGCCCTTAAATGGTTTCTGACATCATAAACAGACAGTTACACAGGCTGAGGACACGGGCGTGTTCCAAGCCACACGAATGTGTGTGACCACGCGGCCTAACCCACACGGGCGTGTGACTCTCCAAAGCTAGAAAATTGTTAAGTTGCCCAAAGACTTTCGAAAGTTCTCGGTTTAGTCTCGAACCACCCCGATGATTGTTATAGGCTTCGAAGGCCTGTATAAGTGACAATATGCATGTGTTTGAAAAGTTTTGATTTTGGGAGAAATTTGGTAACCCAATTTTGTATGTTTGTGAATGTTTAAGTTCGGTAATGCCTCAAACCCTGTCTCAGAGTTGGATACTGGTGAGGGGTGTTACATTTAGTGGTATTAGAGCTATGGTTTAGTCGGTTCTCGGACTAACCTAGCATATGTATGAGAGTCCAGCTATACATGCCACCGATCGTGATAGTGTGATGTCTCCCGACGTGTATGAGAGCGACTTTTTTTAGACAATGGTACTCTCCAACCGAGCTACACCGACCATGTTGAATGTGATGCTAAAATATTTGAGTAAAGTATAGTCATGACGAACTGAAACTTGGAGAGGTATGAATGAGGATTCATGAAATGTGTACATGGTGAAATGAGCTTATCTATGATTAATAAATAATTCTATGATGTAAATGGTCGATTTGCTTGAGTGAATGCATGTGTTTAGATAACTTACCAAAGATATAGATGGAATGAACATTCACGTACACTTATATGAAAAATCATGGTTGATAAGCTCGTACAGCTTAAGTAAATATGTTAAATTCCTTAGACTGATTCATATGATTGTAACGATATGTCTAAATGATAGTGTACGAGGTAAAAGTATGGATTGTGATAAACTTATCTGTGTTTGTTGTCCCATGTATGATATCATGTGCATGACTTATATGATTAAATGAATAAATAAGTAAAGTTATCCAGAAAACATGGAATGCATGCATAATTATACTTGACTAAATGAGATAACTGAAAAGTGGGCATTAAATCAATATGAATGTTTGTTACTCGAAATGAATGACATGATTGAGATATGATTGCTATGATGAAAACGGTGTTACATGTATATGTATATGTATTTGAGAGTTGAGTCAGAGGCCCTACAACCCCCTCCCTCTTACCAAAGTGGTGTTTTATAATGGAAATTCCTATTATTTATGTTGAATGAGTTTCCAGGTGAGAAACCAAAGAGTTTAATGATGGAATGGTTAAAGCATGATTAAAGATGGAGAATGGGTTGATAAGTACAGACACGAGCTAGAAAGATAATGGATTGATCGAAAGATTGTTTAACTTTCGCAACATCATAGTTAGTGAAAAAGGTTAATTTTGGTAAAACGATCTATCCTGGTATGATATCGAGAAATGTATTGATTGAAATTCACTCATGAACTGGTTTTCTTAGTGAAGGGAATATTATGGAATTTGGGACGGCAAAAATAGTTAAAGGAATAATGTTCGAAATATGAAATGTTCAAGCATGGTAATTACAGTGAACAGTTTGTGATTGTCTCTATTGAGATATGGTATGAGATTATCTGACACCGGAAATATTATTGGGGATATCTAATCCCTGATGAATTCTTATATTATGAAAATGTTCCCTGATCTTAACGTTAGACGAATGTGTTGTCAGTCTCATTGAATTATAATCTGCATGGTTCTGTTTTTCTCTAGTATTTTGTTATATTCCGCCTGTTGGGAATTGAT
This sequence comes from Gossypium hirsutum, assembly GCF_007990345.1. Taxonomy (NCBI): domain Eukaryota; kingdom Viridiplantae; phylum Streptophyta; class Magnoliopsida; order Malvales; family Malvaceae; genus Gossypium; species Gossypium hirsutum. The sequence goes on from NC_053432.1 coordinate 31,005,835, forward strand.
GAGAAATTGTGTATGGTGCCATGATTCTATTTCTACCGATCATTGCTTTGATTGATTTTATATATATGAGAAGCATATAGTTCCGGTCCTATTTGTTGTCAGTGGTTTGGAATAATGTTATTCTAGATTTCTTTTCTTTGAAAAACCATTAGGGTCTTTCATATTTTTATGAGTTTGGTTCTCATTCTTCTGATGCAGTGCAGTAAATTGGATTTCCTTATCATGGATTTCTTTATCTTGGATTTCCTTATTCTGGGCTTCTCTGTTTCAGATTTCTCTATCTTGGTCTTTCTGGATATTTTATCTTGTAACTTGTTGATCATGGCTTGCATTTAGAGCATGACCTCCAGCTTGTGATTGATGTATATAAAGAACAAGTATGACTATACCTCTGAATTGATCCTAATAATGTGGTGAAATTTCAAGTCCTAATGTGTATGGTGAATTTCCTTTCTCAAGTAAGTTAATCAGAGTTAATGTTTTTAGTTGAGGTATCAGTATTACTTATGCTAATGCATTTGTTATGGTCTTCGATTGGCATGATGAGTGAATTTGGAATGACGCATGTTGAATCGTTCTGTTGACTAGAAGAGAGAATTTCTTGAAATATCAATTACAAATGAATAAGGTAGACTTGATTGTTCAATCTGTATGGAATATATGTTTAGAATTTAATGAGATGTGCATGCTTGAGAATAAGATTTTATTTTTTCACCGGTAAAAAGACGAATAGTCTAATTAAGAAGTGTATGTTTCCTAGAAGAATCGCATGTGATAAGAAGATCTAATATTGATAATGTGAAGATAATCTGGGTATTTAAAAATGCTGAAATGATCATTGTTTATCTTTGAGTACAAATTCTTGAAATGTTGAAAGTTTAATGAAATATAGCAAGAATCATCAGAATTATTTTTTCCATTTGGGTATTAGAATGGAAATAGAAAAGGTTAATATGGATTTTCTTGTCTAGATCGTTCCTGTCATTGAAAGAGGAAAGTAATATGTGGTGTTGTTAAACATTATGAGATGTGTAAATTATGCTGGTATACCCAAATGTCTACTCACCAGATTCATAGGATTTCGTGTCTTTATGAATGTTGGATATCATGGAATTTTAAATTCCACTAATCGGATTAAGATCCAGATTCATAGCATGATTTCTTGGGAAATCAAAAGAAGGCTTTGAAATGAAAGCAAACTAAAAGTTGAATTGGACTATGTGGAATTATAAAGAGTATGAAGCCGAGATGAACTCACTAGTTTTACTATTTGAATCTGAAAAGATTCGAGTGCGAATGTATATGTAACATGATGGTATGGATCAGACTTTTGAGTACATAAGCTTTCTAGTATAGATTAAGTTTCGGTGAAAGTATTGTAAAGTGAAAAACCAAAACCACTTTCCTGGTAAGATTTTCAGAGACGAAAATCCCTAAAGAGGGGAGAAATGTAACATCCTGATTTTGGGCCTAGTCAGAACAATGGTTCCAGGACCACAAATCTGATGAGGAAAATTTTATTTTTATTATATTTTTATGGTCTACGATTTCACGGAACGATTTCGAGAAAATTTCGTTCGAAAATTTCGACGTTTGGGCACTCAATTTGGTCAAAAGGACTAAATTGTAAAAAGTGCAAAAGTTGAGTTCTACATGTTAGAAGTGTCTAATTGTTATGAGTTTTTAAATTAAAGGTCCTTAAATGGCAATTAGACCATTTTGAAGTTTGTGTACAAAAATGGACATGGTATGATAGGTTTTTAAAATTTTTTCAATAAGGGCATTTTAGTAAATTGGTAATTAAATGAATTAAAAATGCCAAAATAAGCCAAATTTGCTCATCTTCTTCCTCATGGCTGAATGTCTCATGAAAAACACCATGGCTAGGGTCTTCAAGCTTTCCAAGCTCATTTTTAAGTGATCCCGAGCCCCGTTTTTAATGTTCTTTACATTTTTGAAGTCCCCGTAACATGTTCTAGCTATTTCTACCATTTATTTGAGCTAGGGTTTGTGTTTAAAAATTTACCCATGAATGATATGAATGTATTTTGATGTTTAATGGTAGAATATGAAGCTTGAAATTGTGTTAAACAACTTTTGCTAAGCGATTTTACGTGAAAACGAGTAAAATGACATAATCGGTAAAAATACCTAATGTTCATAAGTACATGTTAGAGTGAGAGTTTGATGTTTCCATAGAAGGGAAAAATGATCAGAATGTCATAAAACATAAGAAAATAGTATGAAGTTTAATTTCTGAGCCTTGGGGCAAAAGTGCAAATACGCAAAAGTTTAGGGGTCAAAATACAAATTTGTAAAAATATGATTTTAGACCCATATGAATAGTGTGACTAATTAGTAGGCTAAATGTGATATTATAGATCAAGGAAATCAAGATTCAGGCTTAAATCGAGAAAATACAAGGTTATGGACAAATGGTAAATTATCGTTTCTGGATCGAGATAAGTTCGTATGTTAATAATAATGCAATACCATGCATGAATTGTAATTCTCTATTGATATGAAATAAATTGTATGATTTAATATGTTTAAGAAAAGTTGATGGATGGTGTGTATGATATGGGAAAATGTAATGCTTGTTGTGTCATGTGAAATTGAATGGCAAATTATTGTTACATGAATTGAGTGTTAAATTACTACTACCTGGGTTGTATGAATTGCTACACGGTTGTACTTCACGAGATTTCGAAAAGTAAGTTCGGATAACTTAAAGTAAACTCATATTATGCCTAATTGTATGATTTATGAATATATGATAATTGCATTTGATGATTGCATGAAAATCCATGGAATGTATCATTCATAATGATATGTTGATAAATGTATCAGTTGAGGTTAAAAAGTAAATTCGATGGATGAATCATGTTACACATGTGTCTTGAGATCATGCATGTGTTGCAGAAAGGATTTAGACGGGTAATCCGTTGATCTCAAATATAGAAAGTATCTAGCCCGAACGGGTGTTCCTTGAATGATCGAGCCTTCCGAAGAATATATGTGCATTTAGGATTTAGCTCGGATGGGTAATCCGATTAGGGACTGAATTTAGCCTGGACTGGCAATTCAGATCTGAACTCGGCAAGGTTGTTTGTTACAATAAGGGATTTAACCTGGACTGGCAATTCTGACATTACCTTATGAGTTTACGATACGGGGGATTTAGCCTGGACCGGTAATCCCGTAGTAAGATGTGAGGTTCGCAAGAGTGCATACATGAAATGATCATTGTTACGAATTAACGGTAAATGGATGATCCATCGGAATTTCCTAGAAACTCAACGGATTAATATGATGTATATCAATGAAATGATAAATGATGAGCTCTTCTAAGAAAAATTTACATGGTGCATTGTCATGAGACTAATTTGATGATTGAGTGCATGTGATAGGGAATCTTCCTATACTTGGAATGTATGATTAAGTGTGCCCATGAGAAATAATAACTTTTATATTGAGCTCCATTGTGAAAAATGAGTAAGGGATCCATGGAATGGTAAGTTCATGATAGTTGGAAATGATCTTATGATAGTGATCCTTATATTGTACCAAAACAGATTTGGACAGCAGCATTGGTCCAACTTTGAAAATCCACTAAATAATTTAATGACTGTGATTCGGGAAAACAGCTTAGCTGGAATTTGAATAAATAGAAAGAATATGAAAATAGCATGTTATCGCATTGCTTATTATTTTCATGCAAGCTTACTAAGCGAAAAGCTTACTCCATCCTTTCCATTTCTTTTAGTTTTGTCAAGTCAGCTCGGGATTGGAGATCGTCGGAGGCAGCATCACACTATCGAGCCATTATCCTTGGAGTATGGGCATGTGTATGTTAAATGTTTTCATGTGAGTGGCATGTAGAGGGACTTAGTTTTTATATGATGGCGATTGTTGTGACTAGCCAAAGGTATTGGTTTATATTGATTTGTTTTTAATAGCCATGAGATATGGCTTGTAATGATTTTGGCTTGTAAGCCTATTTATCCATGATATGTGTTAATGTCTTATGCTGTTGTTATGTGATTTTGCTTGTTCACTATGTATGAGAAGTATATAGCATATGTATATGATGAGTGCCATTGAAATCTTGTATGTGTGTGTATGCAAAGATGACAAAAAGGCTTGGAAATTAGCCTAAGTCTTGATCACACGGGTAGAGACACGACCGTGTGTCTCAGCCATGTGGAGGACACGGCCTTTGGCCACGGTGTGTGCCTTGGCTGTGTGCCCTTAAACGGTTGCTGACGTCATAAACAGAGAGTTACACGGGTTGAGGACACGGGCGTGTTCCAAGCCACATGAACGTGTGCGACCACACGGCCCAACCCACACGGGCGTGTGACTCTCCAAAACTAGAAAATTGTTAAGTTGCCCAAAGACTTTCAAAAGTTCTTGGGTTAGTCCCGAGCCACCCTGATGTATTTTATAGGCTTCGAAGGCCTGTATAAGGGAAAATATGCATGGTTTGAAAAGTTTTAATTTTGGGCGAAATTTGGTAACCCAGTTTTGTATGTTTGTGAATGTTTAAGTCTGGTAATGCCTCGAACCCTATCCCGGAGTTTGATACGGGTGAGGGATGTTGCACGCGCAACTCCGAATTGTCCAGAACGAGTAAGCTGAAGAAACTCTATAAGACCTAGAAAAAGAAACTGAGTAAGCTTCTAAGCTTAGTAAGCTCGTAAAATTCAGAATTTAACTTACCATTTAAAGAAATAAAATGCAATAATAACAAGCCAACAATTCAATAAAAATCCATCACCTAATTACACATAATCATCACATGTTAGTCATTCAACCAATATATAATCCATATCTTATTCATATAATATTATTTAGGCTCGTTAAATCTATTAGAACTTCAAAGGATAATCAAGAGAACAATGTTAATAATCCATCAATTCATCATCATACATGCTCTTTCGAGATATGGCCAGTAAGCTCATAATGAGTTAATAACTGTAAGCTCAATTAAGATGGAAACGAGAAGCTCTATTGAGCTGAATGGGAAGCTCTTACGAGCTATGGTGAGTCCGCAACAAATGCAGAACCTCAACCATTTCAGTAAGTACAGTAACATGTCACTCGTATCCAATGAATTCTTATAGTTCAACTAAAGCTTGTAACACATTCGATATATCATCATGTAATTCAGCTATAAACATTTAATTCAACCATTGCAATTATAGTATAGTGCGATTCTAATTATACGAACTTACCTCGAGTTTTTCGGATAACCGTCGACTACTCGTCTACCTTTCGTTTCCCCTGATTTAATTTTGGTATTTGCTTATCTTGATCTATATGATATCAAATTAACTCATTCAAACTTTCATTCAATTCAATTTAGCCTAAAACATTCATTTTTGGCCAAATTATAAATATACCCTAGACTTTTGACTATTTTGCAATTTAGTCCTTTATACACAAAATGGCAATTTTACACAATTAGGCTATAACCCAAGATAGACGAATTTCCTATATTCTACTAGAAACCCAAAAATTTCATTATTTCACACTTTTAACTACTAATTTTTACAATTCACAATTTAGTCCATATTTTACTTTTTTTTGTCAAAAATTACTTTACAAAACTCGTAAAACTATCATCAAATGTAACAGCCCGATTTAGGGCCAAGTCAGAATAGTGGTCTCAGGACTACAAATGTGGTGTCAAATAAATTATTTTATTACCATTTTGATGTTATAGTATGTTTTTAGGAATGCATGAAAAATTTGGTAAGTTAACTTTGACGTTTGTGAGCTCAATTGCGAAAAAGGACTAAATCGCATAAAGTGCAAAAGTCCTAATTTGATAGCTAAAGATGATAAATAGTTGGAGAACAAAAATTGGGGGTCTTTATAGGGCAACTAGATCCTTAGACAATAGCTTGACCGGCCATGGGAGACAAATTGGAGAGAAGGTCAAAATTAGGTGAAGCTTAGGTCACCAAGTTTGACTAGTTGTATTTTTATGAAAACAAAAAGGAAAAGTTATCATCTTTTCTCTCTTTTTAGCTGAAAATATCAGCCATTGTAGTGGTTCGAAAGCTTCAAAAATTGCAGCAACTTTGTGCCCACTCAAGTAAGTGATTTTGATAGTTTCTCTTAATGATTTTTTCATTTTTGAGACCCTAGAAGCATGAGCTTTCAAATGAGGGGTCTATTTTGCAAAATTGTTAAGGGTTTGGAGTTCTGCCATGAAAGGATTCCTGATGTTTGCTGAGTTTTTATGGAAGAGTATGAGTCTTAGCAGTGTAATAGATAACTTTTGTGAAATGTATTAGCATGAAAACACCTAAAATGACTATTTTGCACAAGTTGTAAAATAGTTGATAAATGTGTAAAATATAATGAATTTGGAGTTGGAATAAGAGTAAAAAGAGTTCAGCTAGGCTTGATATGCAAAGAAATTTGATAAAAATTGATTTTCGAGCATAAGGGTAAAATAGTCATTTTTGCCAAAGTCTAGGGGCAAAATGGTCATTTTATCGAATATGTGAATTTTGATTTACCTAATTGAATTTAGTGACTAAATGAGTTTATTTTTCTAATATAGATCAAGAATTGTAAAATCCAAACCTAGACCGGGGGAAAGCCAAGCAAATCGAGTAAACCAACTAGTCGTATACGTTTTGTAATCCAAGGTAAGTTGTATGTAAATAATACAACTACATTGCTACTATATGTGTTTAAATTTTCATTGAATAGATATGGCATGAATTGCTTGATTGTGGAATTGAGAATGTGTAATGATCATTGAGATAGTAGAATTCTCGTTGGAACCTTAGGAAGTAAATCGAATATTCTTGCCATGACATTTGGGTCATTGGTGTGAGCCAGTGTAAGACCATGTCTGGGACATGGCATCAGCACTGAGATGAGTGCTAGTGTAAGACATGTTTGGGACATGTATCGGCCTCGAGACATAAGCCAGTGTAAGCCATGTTTGGGACATGCATCGACTATGAGATGTGCCAGTATAAGACCATGTTTGGGACATGGAATCGGCACGGATATGCGAGAGCTAGTGTAAGACCATGTTTGGGACATGGCATCGGCCTCGATGATGATAGCCAGTGTAAGACCATGTCTAAGACATGGCATCAGCAACTTACCCCGTGTTTGAGGCTTATGGAATATCCGACAGTGTTCCAAATGGTTCAACGGTGAGAGTCATGATTTTAGGTTAATGAAGAAAAGTATAACCTTGTGGTGAGTGGTACAAGTACCTATTTGGTACGTATGAGATATGAGCTCATTACATAATATGTGACTTGTATGGATGGTAAAGAGTAAGTTGTGCTTATGCCCACCCTTGTGTTATAAACATGTTGATTATTGATAAATTGTTGCTGTATAATTATTTATGTGCAACTTACTAAGCTTTTATGCTTACTCCCTTTTCTTTCCATTTTTCTTATAGTGCCGCCTAACTAGACAAAGGATCACTGGAGTCAGAAATATCAATCACACTATAGACCTAAGCATTCGGTATGGTTGGATTTATATTTTTTAATATGGCATGTATAAGGTTTAGACTTTATTATTTTGTAACTTTGAGAATTGGCCAAATGTGTTGGCTTGGGTTGGAAACCCTTCATTTTGTATTAAGCCTTTATTGATGGCTAATAATTATTTTGAGTTTTATAAAAGATGCATTTTAATAGTTGAATGAATGTCTATTGTGACTAATCTGGTTGTATGAATTGTGCTTGTTTTGGTATTGGTTGGTATTTGCATGGAACTAGGTATGTAAGGGTGGCAATGAGGCTTAGTAAATAGCCTTATTTTGTCCACACAGGTAGACGTACGGGCGTGTGTCTAGGCCATATGTGACACACGGTTTTCCCCATGGGTGTGTAGTCCGGCCGTGTGTCCCCTGCACGTACAAATTTCAAGTCAGTATGCATGGTAATAAACACACGAGCAGAGACATGGCCGTGTGTCTCAACCATGTGGATGACACGGCCTATTACATGGGTGTGTGCCATGGACGTGTTTCATTTTGGGAATACTAACATCAGAAACAAAATACCCAAGTTTTTGCACACGAGCTAACACACGGGCATGTCCTGGCAGCGTGAGGGACACGGGCCATCAACACGGGCTTGTGTCTGGCCGTGTGAAAACCCCAGTAGGTGTAAATTAGAAATTAACTTCACACGGGTAAAGGATACGGGCGTATCCCTCGGTGTGTAGGCCGTGTGAGTCACACGGGCCATCAGCACGACCATGTCGAGTTGGTCAAACGGGCGTGTTGCCCTTCCACACGGGCGTGTGCCCTGTTTTAAGGGCAAAATTTTCATAGTTGGTTTAAGGAACCGGTATAGTCCCAATTAGTTTCCAATGGTCGATTTGGGGCTCGTAGGCCCATAATAAGAAGTAGATATTGAAAAAAGATTTAAATTAGACCGAGTCTGGGTGACTCGAGATTGTTTGTGTACATGAGATCACATTAGGTAATGCCTTGTACTCCGCCCCAGCGTGGGTTACAGGTACGGGGTGTTACATTTAATGGTATCAGAGTTATGGTTTAGTCGGTTCTAAGACTAATCTAGTGATAGTATGAGTCTAGCTATACATGTCATAGTTGTATATTGATAGTGTGACAGTTCCTGATGATTATAAATTATGTTTTTATATAGTAAATGGAACTTGATAGAGCTACGGCAGATGACGTAGAGAGTAACGTGCCGACTCCCGTCAAAGGGATCGCACCAGCTGAGAGTGAGCCCGTGACTATGGGCCAAGGTGGAGGGGCTAGAGAAGCCTACCACCAAATTATGGACACTTGGTACACGAAGTTTGTTCGTGCGAATAGTAACACTTCACCTCCTCCACCTCCTCGATTCCTCAGTATGCCCCTATAGCTCTGCAAGGTGCAGCCATGATTAGGAGGGAGAAACCTCCAGTGGATAAGATTCAGAAACAAGAGGCTGAGAAATTTCGGGCTAGTATAGATGATGACTCAGAAAAAGTAGAGTTTTTGTTAGAAAATGCCATCACGGTATTTAATGAATTGTCATGCACGCCTGAAGAGTGCGTGAAGTGTGCAGTGTCACTCTGGAGCGATTCGACCTACTAGTGGTGGAACACTCTCGTGTATGTGGTACCGAGAGAGCGGGTAACTTAGGAATTCTTCCAGGAAGAGTTTCAAAAGAAGTATATTAGTCAACGGTTTATAGACCGAAAGAGAAAGGAATTCCTAGAGCTAAAGTAAGGTCGAATGTCAGTGACAGAATATGAGCGTGAATTTGTTAGGCTTAGTAAGTATGCACGGGAGTGAGTGTATACAGAGGCCACTATTTGTAAGAGATTGTAGGATGTGCTTAATGAAGACATCTTAGAGCTACAGGAATTTGTAGCACTTGTTGAAAGAGCCTGTAAAGCAAAAGAGTTGCTTAAGGAAAGACGAAAAGTGTCTTTGGAGTCTCGAGACTCAAAGAAGAGACAGATGGGGAAATCACATCAGTCCTCGTCTAAGAGATCAAAGGAATTCACTACTCGATCAAATACTTCGGTGGGGTTTTCAAATAGAAACAAGAACCGGCAGAACACGACTTCGAGAGCCCAGACCACTTCGATTGCAAACGTCTATAGGGCTCAGCCAAATAGGCCAGAATGTTCGCAATGTGGTAGGTGTCATTTTGTCATGTGCCAAGGGAATGAAAAGGGTTGCTTCAAGTGTAGATCACTAGACCACTTTATATGTGATTGTCTAAGATGGAAGAGAGAGAAAAAAAGCAAGAAGTGAAGGCAAGTAGTGCTCCGTTAAGGGGTAGACCGCAAAGAAACCCCGGTAGTGGGGCTAGCAGTAGGGATGTGGCAAAAGATGTTGCGGTAAGGTCCAATGGCAGAGCAGTTGCAAGGACCTATGCTAGTCGTGCCCACGAAAAGGCAGAGTCTCCCGATGTGATCATGAGTACTTTTTCTATCCATGATATATCTTTTGTTGATTAATTGACCCGGGATCTACCCACTCTTATATTTGTATGGAATTGGTACCTAGTATAAACATGCTAGTAGAGTCCACTGAGTTTGAGATCAAAATGTCTAACCCTTTAGGCAAATATGTACTAATGGATCAAGTATGTAGGAATTGTCCTTTGACAATCAGAGGTCATTGTTTTCCAGCTAACTTGATGTTATTGTCGTTTAATGAGTTTGAGGTAATTCTTGGGATGGATTGGTTGACTTCTCATAGTGTTGTAGTGGACTATGGGAGGAAAGTAATTAAGTTGAAATGTAAAGACGGGAATGTTCTTCAGGTTGGGCCAAGTGAGTCAGATAATCTGCTTGTAATAATATCGTCGTTGACTGCTGAGAAGTATTTGAGAAAAGGATATGAGTCCTACTTAGCTTTTGTGCTGAATACTCAAGTGTCTGGGTTAAAAATTGAATCGGTACCAGTGGTTCGTGAGTTTACAGATGTATTTCTAGAGGAATTACCTTGATTACCTCCAGTAAGGGAAGTCGAGTTTGGAATTGAGTTGGTCCCTAGAACGGCACTTATCTCAATTGCTCTATATAAGATGGCTCCAACAGAATTGAAGGAGTTGAAAGCACAGTTGCAAGAGTTAACGGACAAGGGCTTCGCGAGTCCGAGCTTTTCCCCGTGGGGTGTTCCGGTACTCTTTGTGAAGAAGAAAGATGGATCGATGAGGTTATGCATCGACTATAGGCAGCTCAACAAGGTAACAATGAAGAACAAATATCCTTTGCCAAGGATCGATGATCTGTTTGATCAGTTAAAGGGGGCCACTGTATTTTCCAAGATTGACATGAGGTCTGGCTACTATTAGCTAAGGGTTAAAGAGCAAGATGTGCCCAATACTGTGTTTCAGACAAGATACGGGCATTATGAGTTCCTCGTTATGCCTTTTGGGTTGACTAATGCCCTGGCAGTTTTTATGGATCTGATGAACCGCATTTTCAGACCATATCTAGATAAGTTTGTCGTCGTCTTTATCGATGACATACTAATTTATTCGCGTGATGAGAGCGAGCACGCGGAGCATCTAAGAGTTGTGTTGCAAACCTTGAGAAACAAGAAATTGTATGCCAAGTTCAGTAAGAGTGAATTTTAGCTTAACGAGGTCGGGTTTCTAGGACACATTGTGTCGAGTGACGGGATTAGAGTTGACCCAAGCAAGATCTCAGCCATTGTGGAGTGGAAATTGCCGAGGAATGTGACAGAGGTTTAAAGCTTTTTGGGTTTGGCCGGTTACTATAGACAATTTGTAAACGGATTCTCTATGATAACTACCCTGATGATGAGACTGCTACAAAAAGATGTTAAGTTCGAATGGACAGAAAAGTGCCGACAGAGTTTCGAGAAGTTAAAGGCTTTGTTGACCGAAGCCCCAGTTTTAGTGCAACCTGAGTCGGGCAAGGAGATTGTGTTATATAGTGATGCCTCTTTGAATGGTTTGGGGTGCTTGCTTATGCAAGAAGGTAAAGTCATAGCTTACGCTTCAAGACAGCTGAAGCCACATAAGAAAAAACTACCTGACGCACGATTTAGAGTTGGCCGCCATCATGTTCGCGTTGAAAATTTAGAGACACCATTTGTATGGAGAGAAATGTCGAGTATTCACTGATCATAAGAGTTTTAAGTATTTGATGGCTCAAAAGGAGTTAAATTTGTGGCAACGTTGATGGTTAGAGTTAATAAAGGATTGTGAGTTGATTATCGACTACCATTCGGGAAAGGCGAATATAGTCGCCGACGCTTTGAGTAAAAAATCATTATTTGCGTTGAGAGCTATGAATACTTAGTTGACCGTGTCTAACGATGGTTCAGTTTTAGTAGACTTGAGAGCTAGACTGAAATTTCTACAAGAGATCTGCAAAACTCAAAAAGGCGATAAGGAATTGCAGGCTAAGATAGCTAAGCATGAGACGGAAAATGAGTCCAAGTTTTATATTGGTACAGATGGATGTTTAATGTTTAAAGACGGAGTTTGTGTACCTAAGGACAATGAGCTTATTCAAAAGATTCTTCAAGAGGCACATAATGGTTGTTTTTCCTTCCACTCGGGTAGTTTGAAAATTTACAACGACCTTAAGAAAATGTATTAGTGGTCGGGAATGAAAAGGGACATTTCAGAGTTTGTGTCTAAGTGCCTAGTGTGTAACAAGTAAAGGCTGAACACCAAGTACCTTCAGGTCTACTTTAGCCGGTCATAGTCCCCGAGTGGAAGTGGGATTGGATCATTATGGATTTTGTAACAGCTTTTCCAGTAACCCCGAAGAAAAAGGATGCAGTATGGGTTATTGTGGATAGGCTAACTAAGTGGACACATTTTATACCAATACGTACCGACTACTCCCTTGAGAGATTAGCCGACTTGTACATTTTTGAGATTGTGAGACTTCATGGAGTGCCATTTTCGATTATCTCAGATCGAGACCCAAGATTTACCTTGAGGTTTTGGAAGAAGTTACAAGAGGCATTGGGAACCAAGTTAAGCTTTAGCACGGCATTTCACCTGCAAACCGACGGACAGTCGGAAAGAATGATTCAGATTTTAAAAGATATGTTGCTGTGTTGTGTTCTTGAGTTTTAGGGAAGTTGGGAAAGATACTTACCATTGGTTGATTTGCCTACAATAACAGTTACCAGACAGTCTAAAAATGGCACCTTATAAGGCTTTGTACGAGCGAAAGTGCCGAATTCCCTTATACTGGACTAAATTAAGAGAGAACCAGATTCACGGAGTCGATTTAGTCAAAGAGACTGAAGGGAAAGTTAAAGTGATTCGTGACTGCTTGAAGGCTGCCTCGGATAGATAGAAATCCTACGCGGACTTGAAACGAAAGGAAATTGAGTTTCAAGTCGGTGATAAGGTATTTTTGAAAGTCCTCGTTTCATAGGACCTTATGAGGTTACCGAAAGGGTAGGACCGGTTGCCTATCGGTTGGCTTTACCACCAAAATTGGAAAATATTCATGACGTGTTTCATGTATCCATGTTACGTTGATATAGATCAGACCCTTCGCATGTGATTGAGCCGACAGAGGTTGAAATTTTTCCGGACATGACTTATGGCGAAGAGCCAATCAAGATTTTGGCTCAGGAAGTCAAATAGTTAAGGAATAAGAGTATAGCACTTGTGATAGTCTTATGGCATAGGCATGGAACCTAAGGAGACTATGAGAGACCAATACCCAAACTTATTCACCAGTAAGATTTTCGGGGACGAAAATCCCTAAAGGGGAGAAATATAACAGCTCGATTTATGGCCTAGTCAAAATAATGGTCTCGAGACCACAAATCTGGAGTCAAATAAATTATTTTATTATTATTTTCATGTTATAGTATGTTTTTAGGAATGCATGAAAATATTGGTAAGTTAACTTTGAAGTTTGTGAGCTCAATTACGAAAAAGGACTAAATCGCATAAAGTGCAAAAGTCCTAATTTGATACCTAAAGATGTTAAATAGCTAGAGAACCAAAATGGAGGGTCTTTAAAGGGAAATTAGACCCTTAGACAATAGCTTGACTGGCCATGGGAGACAAATTAGAGAGAAGGTTAAAATTAGGTGAAGCTTAGGTCACCAATTTTGACTAGTTGTATTTTTAATAAAACAAAAAGGAAAAGCTATCATCTTTTCTCTCTTCTTAGCCGAATATATCAGCCATTGTAGGGGTTTGAAAGCTTCAAAATTTTAGCAACTTTGAGCCCTCTCAAGTAAGTGATTTTGATAGTTTCTCTTAATGATTTTTACATTTTTGAGACCGTAGAAGCATGAGCTTTCAAATGAGGGGTCTATTTTGCAAAATGGTTAAGGGTTTGGAGTTTTTCCATGAAAGTATTCGTGATGTTTTCTAAGTTTTTATGGAAGAATATGAGTCTTATCAGTGTAATAGACAACTTTTGTGAAAGGTGTTAGCATGAAAACACCTAAAGGGACTATTTTGCACAAGTTGTAAAATAGTTTATAAATGTGTGAAATATAATGAATTTGGAGTTGCTATAAGAGTAAAAATAGTTCAATAGGCTTGAGATGCAACTAAATTTGATAAAAATCAATTTTCGAGCATAAGGGTAAAATAGTCAATTTTGCCAAAGTCTAGGGGCAAAATCGTCATTTTACCGAAGATTTGAATTTTGATTTGCCTAATTGAATTTAATAACTAAATGAGTGTATTTTTCTAATATAGATCAAGAATTGTAAAATCCAAACCTAGACTGGGGGAAGCCAAGCAAATCGACTAAATCGACTAATCGTATACGCTTTGTAATCCGAGGTAAGTTGTATGTAAATAATACAACTACGTTGTTACTATATGTGTTTAAATTGTCATTGAATAGATATGGCATGAATTGCTTGATTGTGGAATTGAGAATGTGTAATGATCATTGAGATAGTAGAATTCTCGTTGGAACCTTAGGAAGTAAATCGAATATTCTTGCATGACATTTGGGTCATTGGTGTAAGCCAGTGTAAGACCATGTCTGGGACATGGCATCGGCATTAAGATGAGAGCTAGTGTAAGATATGTTTGGGACATGGATCGGCCTCGAGACATAAGCCAGTGTCAGACATGTTTGGGACATGCATCGGCTACGAGATGTGTCAGTATAAGACCATGTCTGGGACATGGCATCGGCCTCGATGATGATAGCCAATGTAAGACCATGTCTCGTGTTTGAGGCTTATGGAATATCTGATGGTGTTTCGAATGGTTCAACGGTGAGAGTCATGATTTTAGGTTAATGAAGAACAGTATAACCTTATGGTGAGTGGTACAGGTACCTATTTGGTACGTATGAGATATGAGCTAATTACATAATATGTGACTTGCATGGATGGTAACGAGTAAGTTGTGCTTATGCCCACCCTTGTGTTATGAACATGTTGATTATTGATAAACGGTTGCCGTATAATTATTTATGTGCAACTTACTAAGCTTTTATGCTTACTCCCTTTTCTTTCTATTTTTCTTATAGTGCCGCCTAACTTGCCAAAGGATCACCGGGAGTCAGAGATATCGATCACACTATCAACCGAAGCATTCGGTATAGTTGGATTTATATTTTTGAATATGGCATTATAGGGTTTAGAGTTTATTATTTTGTGACTTTGAGAATTGGCCAATTGTGTTGGCTTGGGTTGGAAACCCCTCATTTTGTATTAAGCCTTGATTAATGGCTAATATTCATTTTGAGTTTTACAAAAGATGCATTTTAATAGTTGAATGAGTGTCTATTGTGACTGATCTGGTTGTATGAATTGTGCTTGTTTTGGTATTGGTTGGTATTTGCATGGAACTAGGTATGTAAGGGTGGCAATGAGGCTTGGTAAATAGCCTTATTTTGTCCACACGGGTAGACACACAGCCGTGTGTTTAGGCCGTGTGTGACACACGGTTTGCCCCATGGGCGTGTAGTCCGGCCGTGTGTTCCCTGCACGTAAAAATTTCAAGTCAGTATGCATGGTAATAAACACACGAGCAGAGACATGGTTGTGTGTCTCAGCTGTGTAGAGGACACGACCTAGTACACGGGCGTGTGCCATGGCCGTGTGTCATTTTGGGAATACTGACGTCAAAAATAGAATACCCAGGTTTTTGCACACGGGCTAACACACGGGCGTGTCCTGGCCGTGTGAAGGACACGGGCCATCAAAATGGGCGTGTGTCTGGCCGTGTGAAAACCCTTGTAGGTGTGAATTAGAAATTAATTTCACACGTGTAAAGGACACGGGCGTGTCCCTAGTTGTGTAGACCGTGTGAGTCACACGGGCCATTAGGAAGACCATGTCGAGTTGGTCACACGGGCGTTTTGCCCTTCCACATGGGCGTGTTGCCCTTCCACACTGGCGTGTACCCTGTTTTAAGGACAAAATTTTCATAGTTGGTTTAAGGACCCGGTATAGTCCTGATTAGTTTCCAATGGTTGATTTGGGGGTTGTAAGCCCATAATAAGAAGATTAAAGTAGAAATTGAAAAAGATTTAAATTGGACCGAGTCTGGGTAACTTGAGATTGTTTGTGTACATGAGATCACGTTAGGTAATGCCTTGTACTCCGCCTCGGCGTGGGTTACGGGTACGGGGTGTTACATCAAACCTCCAAAATCCATCATTTAATAACATAGAACTCAAGTATTCAATAATGGCACTTTTCAAAATCTATAATAGTTTCAAAAATGAAGGTACGGGCTAGCTAGATTAAACTGCAACGAGTTTAAAAACATAAAAAAACGTTAAAAACCGAGTCAAAACTATACGTTAATTAAGAATTGAAGTTACCAAAACCTAAAAGCATAAAATGGCTTCCCTTCTCTTTATTTTTGGTGAAGAAATGATGAACAATTAGGAAATTTTGGCCTTTTGTTTTATTATTATTACTTTAATAACTAAATTACTTATATAACCTTATAAATAAACTTATAATAACATGAAATTCATGGGCATAAACGTCCATTAACTTAAACTAAGGTCAAATAACATTATAAGGACTTCCATATTAATAAACCATAGTTGTTTAATACCTTTAAACAATAGAACTCATATTTACACTTTACGCGATTTGGTCCTTTTTACCGAATTAAGCATTTAAATAGTAAAATTCCTTTACGGAACTTCCACATAATTTATCTAACATATTGTAAATATTATTAAAATAATAAAATAAATATTTTGACTTCATATTTGTGGTCCCAAAACCACTGCTCCAATTTGACCTAAAAACGGGCTGTTACAACTTGCCCTCCAATAAGGATTTTCGTCCCCAAAACTCTTACCGGTAAAAAAGTTAGGGTACTGTTTTCGCATAGCTTCCTTGGGTTCCCATGCAGCTTCCTCAATCTCGTGTTTATACCAAAGAACCTTTACAAGTGCTATACGTTTATTTCTCAATTCTTTGATTTCTCAGGCCAGAATTCTGATCAGTTCTTTATACAATAAATCAGACTGTAACTCAACTTCAACGGGAGAAATCACATGTGACAGATCCAATCTATACTGATGTAACATCGAAACATGAAAAACATTATGTATCTTTTCTAGTTCTGACGGTAAAGCAAGTCGATAGGCTATAAGTCATATTCTTTCAACAATTTCATACGGCCCGATAAATCGTGGACTTAACTTTCCTTTATGACCGAATCGAAGAACCTTTTCCCACGGTGACACTTTTAGAAATACTTTGTCTCTGACTTGAAATTCAATCTCTCTACGTTCCAAATCTGCATAAGATTTCTATCGATCTGAAGCTGCTTTTAGACTATCACAGATCGTTTTCACTTTTTCTTCTGTTTCTTTGATTAATTCAACCCCGTGAATCTTTTTCTCACTCAATTTAGTCCAGTAAAATGGTGTTCGACACTTGCGACCATGTAAAGCTTCATACGGTGCCATCTTTCTACTCGTTTGAAAACTGTTGTTATACGCAAATTCAATCAGAGTAAATATTTCTCCCAGTTACTTTCAAACTCAAGAATGTAACAACGCAACATATCTTCAAGTATCTGTATAACTCTTTTGGATTGACCGTCTGTCTGAGGATGGAAAGCTATGCTGAAATTCAATTTTTTTCCAAGAGCTTCTTGTCATTTCTTCCAGAATCTTAATGTAAATCATGAATCTCAATCAGAGATAATAAATATTGGTACACCATGCAATCGTACGATTTCGGATAAGTACAATTCAACTGATCTATCGAAAGAGTAATCTATACGTACCAATACAAAATGAGTAGATTTTGTCAGTCGATCAATGACAACCCAGATAACATCTTTCTTTTTCGGAGTTAAAGGCAATCCCGACACGAAATCCATAGTCACTCTATCCCATTTCCATTCAGGAATCAATACAGACTGTAGTAAACTAGATGGTACTTGATGTTCAGCTTTCACTTGTTGACAAATCAAGCATTTCGATACAAACTCTGAGATATCCCGTTTCATTCCTGACCACCAATACTGTTGTTTCAAATCATTATACATCTTGGTACTATCCGGATGAACAGAAAAGTGACTACAGTGTGCTTCATGCAAAATTTCTGAACAAGTTCTGTATTTTTCGGTACACAAATTCTATTTTGGAACATTAAACAATCATCAGTTCCAATATGAAATTCTAAATAAAAAATAGACCCACATTAAATTCGTTTAGCTTGCAGTCCACGATCATTCTTCTAAGCTTCAAAAATTTGTAACAGCCCGATTTAAACCCTAATCAGAATGGTGGTTTCGGGAGCACGAATACGAGTCAGAAAAATATTTAAAAATTATTTTCTGTGTTTATTTTGTGTTAATTTATATCTGTGAAATTTTCGTGATTTAATTTTGTCGTTTAGGTATCCGATTAAATATAAGGACTTAATCGCGTAAAATAAAAATTAGGTGGTAACTTGTATAAGGGCTGAATTACTAATGGTTTTCTAATTTGGGGTATTTATGTTGAAATTATTCCATTAACATGATGTTTGGATGGTAATGGACATATGTTATACAATTTCATTATTATTTCATTAAGGATAATTAGGTAAATTAGTAATAAGTTAATATATATGTTAATATATCATAAAATAAAACTATGTCTTCTTTATTCATTCTTTTTAACCGAAGCTAAAACAAAGAAAAAGAAAGAATCCAAGCTAGGGTTCAACATATATTTAAGCTCAATCAAGGTTAATTTTTGTTCGGTTTTTTATAATTATTACGTTTTTGAGGTCGTTGCTTAGTAATCTTCAAGACCCATGGTTTAATTTTTGATTTTGATGAATATTTTGAGTTGTTCCGTTGTTGATAGCTTGTGATTTTTGTTGTTTGATGATGAAATATGAAAGATATGTTTTAGATTAACCTATTTTGTATTGGAGTTTTTGATGATTTTGTGTAATTAGGACTAAATTACAAAAATAATAATTTGAGGGACTAAAATGTGAAATAAATGAAATATATGGATTGGTATGAGTATGGGTAAAATTTGGCCCAACATGAATATAAGGAAATTTTGCATATTTTGTGTTTTGTGCAATAGAGACTAGATTGTAAAAATTGTAAATGTCAGGGGTAAAATGCTAATTTTCCTATTTATGTGTTTTTGGACTAAATTGAATGAAAATATGTTTGAAGGAGCTTAATTTGAATATATTCAGATCAAGAACCAAAGGAATCAGATTTGGATCGGGGGAAAATGAAAGTCGTCGACTAGCTGCCCTGTTCCGTTTTATAACGTCCGAGGTAAGTTTATAAGCAAATGGATGTACTTAATTTTAATTAAATGTAAAGTATATATGCTGATATAAAATATTTGAATTAATATGTGCTAATGCCGAATGTGTAAGCATGCTAACTATGTTCATGCAATCGTTTCGACCGAGTTACGACGTCCGGAAGCCCCATATGAACATTAGGAATAGTTAGGATACATATGTCATGATATAGGATTCTGATATACGTGTGCGAGTAAGACCATGGCATCGATATGTGATTCCGATATGTGTTTTAGAGTAAGACCCTGTCTGGGACAGTGGCATCGATATGTGACTACATGTAAGACCACGTCTGGGACTTTGGCATTGTACGACTTGTGTGATTATCCGAGTGTCCTATCCAATTTCGAATGGTTCATCGGGTAAACGTATAATAATTTTAAATGTGTAAAATGAGCTATACGTCAGGTAAGAGTTAACTTTTCACCTACTTGAGAAAAGGTAAGTAAAAACATTGGCTATTTGTTACGAATCCTGTAAGTGCAAATTAAGAAAATATGTGTATATGATATGTGTATTTATTTTGTGAATGAGTAGTAAGCATGTTATGATAGTTCTTATGTATATGTGTTCAAATGATAAGATACATATTCGGTTAAATGGTTAATATATGTATATGAAATTATATTAAGCCATATGAGTTTTGTGTTTGTGTATGTGAACTAGGTATATAATGAATATTTGGTCGTAAAGGTTAAATGTCAATATGTAAATTTTGGTTATATAAACATTCGATCAAGGTGATAATATAAATGAAAATAATTTTATATGTTTATATATATACTTAATACGAATATATGTATTTATAAACGATTGGATCTAAATGTGAAATGATAATATAATTTGGTTCTGTTTAGTTAATTTGTTAACTCTATTGGGTTATTTATTTGCTTGCTTATGACTTACTAAGTTGTGATAGCTTACTCTGTGTGTTGTGTTTACTCTATTTTATAGATTTTGGAGTCAAGCTACAAGCTCAGGGACCGTTAGCCAAGTTCATCACACTATCTACTGTTTTGGTACCTTATAAGCTAAACTTAAATTATGGCATGTATAGGCTGGCTTTGGGATTAATTATTTTGAAAATGTTTGTACATTAGCCATGTGAAAATGGCTTAACTACCTTACTTGATTTTGGTTTCGGTTTAGTTATAGTTTAAGTCTATTTTGGGTCAAGATGCAGTATGCTATGAACATTTATAAGTGGTGTTATGTGATTGTATATTAAGATTGGTTTGTGACTTAGTAAGTGACATGGTAGAATCGGTCATAAGCATGTTATATTAGTTTAGATGTGATTAAGTTAAGATGAAGTATACATATGTGAATTTTCTTTTTTATGCTTTGGCTTAGGCTCGTATGTGCATAGTTATAATACTTAGTGAGCTTAGATTTAAGTATTACCATTCGGTGATGAAAGGTAACAAGTACTAAATACATTTTAAAATTGTTTTGGTTAATTATTTGGCATGTACGGATAAGTTAAGTGTGGCCTTAAAATTTTGGATAAATGAGCATTAGTTACAAATATATATATACTGATAGTAGTACCATGTTATATAGCACCAATGATGCATATGTGATTTTTATTTAAATTATGTACTATGAATTCTTTTAGTTTATATAGGAGAGTATGCAAAGGTTGTTATTTGTGATTTAATGGCAGCTTGATAATATAATGAATTTTGCATGATTTGATATTAAATTATCATTAGGGTTTTTTAAAGGGTTTATGCTAAATGGTAAAATGTGTTTGAGCTCTATAACATATGTCGTGTCCCTTATGTGATGGTGATTTATTAAATTGAAATTATGACTTGCCTTATAGTCTTATTCGGTTATGTTTAGTTATACCTACTTACATGTTTATATATATTTAATGGGTGTATTAGATAACCTTAATGTATGACCTATGAACAACATAATAATTAATAAAGTAACACCACATAAATAAATAAAAAGGAACGTAATGACATTTTTTTTAAATAATGTAAAATTTGTGCTTATGCACGACATTTACAAAACAAGTCTAATATTCAATAATGAAGTTATGGATGTGTTCCATGTTCTGTATATGTACAAAATGTTTAACTTATATATATATTGGGTTATACATTATTTATGCTGCGTTGTGCGTGTTAAATTTTTTTTAGATTTGATATTGAATTGAGTTAAAAGCATATATGTGATCTGAATCTTGAATTGCAATTTATAATGAACATTTGTATGAATAATAGTATGATCAATAATATCTCATAACCCTAATCCGGTGACGGATACAGGCTAAGGGTGTTACAAAATTTGTTGAAGAAATATCAGTTTAGCTTTCAATTCAGCTAAAATAGATCCATCATCACGTAACATCAAATGGGTATTCAAGGCTCGTAATGCAAACAATGATTTTCAGCTCAAAGCATCAGCAACCACATTAGCTTTACCCAAGTGATAATCAATCAAAAAGTCATAATATTTTAATAAATCAAGTCATCTTCGTTGTCGTAAATTCATATCGTTCTGTGACATCAAATATTTCAAGCTTTTATGATCTGCAAAAATGTGGCATTTTTCACCACATAAGTAGTGTCGCCAGATCTTTAATGTAAAAACAATCGTAGCCAGTTCTAAATCATGCGTCGGATAATTCTTTTCATGCGGTTTCAACTATCGGGAAGCATAAGCTAGAACTTTTTCTTCTTGCATTAAAACAAAGCCTAATTCATTCAGCGATGCATCACTATAAATCATGAATTCCTTACTCGATTCAGGTTGAACCAAAACTGGTGCTTCTGTTAACAATGCTTTCAACTGTTCAAAACTCTATTGACACTTTTCTGACCATACAAACTTTACATCTTTCTGTAGTAATCGAGTCATTGGTGCTGCAATCAATGAGAAGCCTTTTATAAATCTTTGAAAATAGCCCGCTAAGCCAAAAAAGCTACGGACTTCAGATACGTTCCTCGGAGGTTTCCAGTCAACAATAGTAGAAATTTTGCTCGCATCTTCTAATGCCGTCGACTGAAACAATATGTCCCAAAAATCCAACCTCCTTAAGCCAGAATTCACATTTACTGAACATTTCAAATAATTACTTATCACGAAGAGTTTGAAACACAATTCTCAAGTGCTCAGCATTCTCAAATTTATCTCGTGAATAGATCAAAATATTGTCAATGAATACCACAACAAATCTGTCTAAATACGACCTGAATATACGATTCATCAAATCCATAAAAATGGTAGGAGCATTAGTCAACCTGAAAGGCATTACAAGGAATTCATAATGGCCATACCTTGTTCTAAAAGCAATTTTTGGCACATTCTACTCTTTAACTCGCAGCTGATAGTAACCTGATCTCAGGTTGATTTTTGAAAATACCGTAGCCCCTTTCAACTGATCAAATAAGTCATCAATTCGTGGAAGAGGGTATTTGTTCTTTATAGTCACTTTATTCAACGGTTTATAGTCAATACACATGCGCATAGAGCCATCTTTCTTTTTCACAAATAGTACTGATGCACCCCAAAGAGAATAACTCAGTTGTACAAAACCTCTATCTGACAATTCTCACAACTGAGCTTTCAACTCTTTTAATTCTATGGGAGCCATTCTGTACGGAGCTATAGATATCGGAGTTGTTCCCGGTATTAACTCAATATCAAATTCGACTTCTCCAATCAACGATAATCCCAGAAATTCTTCTAGAAATACATCCGAGAATTCACAAACAATAGGTACAAATTCAATCTTTGATTTTGACACCTTTGTGTCCAAAATATTTGCAAGATATGCATCATAGCCCTTTCTCAAGTATTTCTAAGCTAACATAAATGATATTACAGTAGGTAATTCGTTCGAATCATTAGAATCAATCTGAAGAATCTCACCATTTTGACATTTCAATTCAATAGTCTTCTGTCTACAATTCACAATTGCATCACGCATAGACAGCCAGTCTATACCCAAAATCATATCAAACTCATCAAATGGTAGAAGCATCAAATCAGACCGAAAATAGTAACCTCGGATCATCAGAGGACAATTATTACAAATTTTATCAACTAAAACAAACTTGCCTAAGGGGTTCGATACTTTTATAACAAATTCTATAGACTCAACATGTAAACTCTTTTTAAATACTAAATTCATACAGACATATGAATGGATTGATCCAGGATCTATCAATGCAATTATACTAGTATCAAAAAGAGAGAAAGTACCGGTGATAACGTCTCGTGATGATGCTTCCTCTCGTGCACGTATAGCATATGCTCTGGCAGGTGCTCATGCCTTAGATCTCACAGTCAAATCTCTTATAGCACCTTGATTACCACTTGTGTTTCTGACGTTTCTGGGTGGCCTCCCTCTAACAGCCATGTTACTTGTTTTCACTGGTTGTTCTCTTTCAGTCACAAACTTTTCTGGACAATCGCGGAGAAAATGATCCATAGATCGACATTTAAAACAAGCTCTGCTCACTAATCTACATTCCCAAAAATGTCACTTATTACAATGTTTACATTCAGGTGCAACATTTCTAACACTTCCTGAACTGGCCATAGATGTTGCCTAAGCTTTTGAACCTAATTGTCTCGTATTTCTATCTTTAATAGAAATTCTCGTAGAAGCTATAGAAGGAGGGTGATTTTCTTTAAATTTCTTTGATATTGATAGATGTGATTTTCCTGTAAATATTTTTCTAGACTCTCTAAACTCAGAATCAGCTTTTCTTTTCTCTTTACACAAATCTTCAACCTTACAAGCTCAATCAACCAAAACAACAAACTCTTTTAGATCAAGAATTCCCACCAACACTTTGATTTCTTCATTTAATCCATCCTTGAATCGTTTACACATACTAGCTTCAGACGATACACATAATAGCTAGGTATCCCAACAGAGATCGTAAAAAGCAATATTTGGGTTCTAACGCCCAAACTACGTCAATAGCAGGTGCTGGTAACGCTAGATCTAATAGACCTGAATGTCAACACTGTGGTAGAGGACATCCTGGTGAATGTAGGATGAATAACCGAGCTTGCTTTAAATGTGGCTCCCAAGATCACTTTATTCGAGATTTCCCTAAAATGACTGAGAAAGATAATTTTTAGAATACAAGACTGAGCAACGCTGCCACTAGAGGGAGGCCACTGAGAAATACTGGAAACGGGAATAGTAGTAGAGGTGCAACGAAAGATTTAACTGCGATATCAGAGGTCAGAGTTGTAACACCCCTAAATCATAACCGTCGCTGGAATAGGTTAATAGCCATAACTGAACTTGTCATTTAGTTCAGAACTATTTCATATCAAATATCAATTCATTACAATAAATGCTACTCATTCACATTCAGTATGAACTTATCAAACATACTATACTTAAAACATACATTAGGTACCAAGTTGGTAACATATAAAAGTTTCAGAAACATAAAAAAAATTGAACTTTTAAAATGTCAAATGCCTGTGTGAATAGACCGTGTGCCTCACACGGCCTTAGACACGTCCGTGTGTCTAAGCCGTGACAAAACAAGGCATACATACTGACTTATCCACACAGCTACATGACACGCCAGTGTGCCAGGCCGTGTGAAAATTAAGGAGGCTACTGACTTGGCCACACAACCGACCATATACCCATGTGTGCCAGCCTATGTGCCATACACGACCATTAGACATGCCCGTGTGCCTAGGCCGTGTCAAAACTAGAAGATATATTGACTTTAATTCGTAGGGTACCCCAGGGGACACACGGCCGTGTAACATGACCATGTGTCACACACGGCTGAGACACACACCTGTGTCTCCGCCCATGTAGACAAAAATAGGCCATTTGATTAGCCAAATTTGCCACCCTAAAACACAAGCAAATACATTCAAATTTGACCTCATATGAACATTTCAATTTGCAGCCAAATGAACCAATTCAATACACAAATAAAGCTATATCCAAACTTACCATTCAAATGTTCAAGAACCTATATAGCATCATATAGAATTCATCCATTTAACCTCCTAAATCAAGACTACCTTTGCATAATCTCATACATACATTATCATACTAAAAATATACCATGATTAAACACATATATATATACAACCAAAACATAGTACTAAATAAGCCATGTGATTTGGCTTAACTTGTATACAATTCTTACTTAAAACATGGTTCCAAAACATAACCTATACTATTAAACTAGCCTATACATGCCATATTTACATAGGTTCGAAAGTTCAAAATACCAAATGGAAATTTGGATAGTGTGACACGCAACTCTGACTTGTCCGGAACGAGTGAGCTAACGAACCTCTATAAGACCTAGAAACGGGAAGCTCTTATGAGCTATGGTGAGTCCGCAATAAATGCAAGAGCTCAACTATTTTGGTATAAGTACAGTAACATGTCACTCGTATCCAATGAATTCTTATAGTTCAACTAAAGCTTGTAACACATTCGATATATCATCAAGTAATTCAATTATAAACATTTAATTCAACCATTGCAATTATAGTATAGTTCGATTCTAATTATACAAACTTACCTCGAGTTGTTCAGATAACCGTTGACTACCCGTCTACCTTTTGTTTCCCTTGATCTAATTCCAGTATTTGCTTATCTTGATCCATATGAAATCAAATTAACTCATTCAAACTTTCATTCAATTCAATTTAGCCTAAAACATTCATTTTTGTCCAAATTACAAATTTACCCTAGACTTTTGACTACTTTGCAATTTAGTCCTTTATACACAAAATGAAAATTTTACACAATTAGGCTATAACCCAAGATAGCCAAATTTCCTATATGCTACTAGCAGCCCAAAACTTTCATATTTCACACTCTTAACTACTACTTTTTACAATTCACAATTTAGTCCCTATTTTACATTTTTGTCAAAAATTACTTTACAAAAGTAGTAAAACTATCATCAAAACTCCAAAATCCATCATTTAATAACAAAGAACTCAAGTATTTGACAATGGAACTTTTCAAAATCTATAACAGTTTCAAAAACAAAGGTACCGGCTAGCTAGATTAAGCTGCAACGAGTTCAAAAACATAGAAATTGTTAAAAATCGAATCAAAACTGTACCTAAATTAAGAATTGAAGTTACTGAAACCTAAAAGCATAAAATGGCTTCTCTTCTCGTTATTTTTGGTGAAGAAAGGATGAAGAATTAGGAAATTTTGGCATTTTCTTTTGTTATTATTACTTTAATAACTAAATTACTAATATAACCTTATAAATAAACTTATAATAACATGAAATTCATGGACATGAATGTCCATTAACTTAAAATAAGGTCAAATAAAGTTATAAGGACTTCCATATTAATAAACCATAGCTATATAATACCTTTAAACAATAGAACTCATATTTTACGCTTTACGCGATTTAGACTTTTTTACCGAATTAAGCATTTAAACAGTAAAATTTCTTTACAGAACTTCCACATAATTTATCTAACATACTATAAACCCTATTAAAATAATAAAATAAATATTTTGACTTTATATTTTTGGTCCCGAACCACTATTCTGATTTGACCTAAAAACGGGTTGTTACAAGAGCACCTGCTAAAACCTACGCTATTCGCGCTCGTGAAGATGTGTCATCCCCTAATTTTATCACCGGTACATTTTCTCTTTATGATACTAATGTATTTGCATTGGTTGATCCTGTATCGACTCATTCTTATATTTGCATGAATTTGGTATCTAGTAAGAAATTACCTGTTGAGTCTACCAAGTATGTAATTAAAGTGTCGAACCCCTTAGACAAATATGTTCTAGTTGATAAAGTTTGCAAGAGTGCTCCTTTAATGATTTGGGGTCACTGTTTTTCGGTTGGCTTAATGCTTTTATCGTTTGATGAGTTCAATATAATTATTGGAATGGATTGGTTGACTCTACTGATGTGTAACAGCCCGTTTTTGGTCAAATCAAAACAGTGGTTTCAGGACCACAAATCTAAAGTAAAAATATTTATTTTATTATTATTTTAATTCCTACATTATGATATTTTGTTGGTGTGAAAATTTCATTAAGAAAATTTATTGTTTGAATGGTCAATTTGATAAAAAGGACTAAATCGCGTAAAGTATAAAACTTGAGTTCTATTAGTTAAAGGTATTTATTAGCTATAGAACATTAAATTAAAGATCCTTATATGGTTATTAACCCATTTATAACATAATGGATGTTAGTGGCATGGCATTTGGAGTAATTATTTAATATTTTAAAGGTTAATTCTGTAAATTGGTTAATAAAGGTTAATTATATAAAACAAATGAATTTATTCATGCATTCAACTTCTTGAAACCAATTCTTCATTGGAAAATAGAGCTAGGGATTTGGAAACTGTATTTTCTTCAATTAGGTATGTGTTTTGTCCCAGTTTTTAATGATTTCTACGTTTTTGAGATCGTTGCAGCTTATTCTAGCTAGCCCTGGGACTAATTTGCAAAGCTATTAAAGATTTATCATGTTTCCATTGTTTAATTCTTGAGTAATTTGATGATTTATGATAGATTTGGAAGGTTTAATGTTAGATTAATAGCTTTTGTAAAGTGATTTTTGACAAAAAAAGTCAAAAAATGATTAAATTGAGAAAATGTGAAATGTGGTAGTTAAAAGTGTGAAAAAATTAAAAATATGGGCTACTAGTAACATGTATTAAATTTGGCTAAGCATGAGTTTGTATTAAATTGCATGAATTTTCAATTTTATGTTATAAGGACTAAATTGTGAAAATGTGAAACATTAGGGGCAAATGTGTAAATTTTCCAAATTGTAAATTATAGGCTAAATTGAATAGACCGAATGCTGAATGTGCTAAATTTGGTAATATAAAGATCAAGATAAGCCAAGATCATGATTAGATCGCGGAAAAGGAAAAGTGGATGAATAGTCGATAATTTCCATTCGAGCAACTCGAGGTAAGTTCTTATAATTAGAATCTAATTTTTAAATACTTATAAATTATTCGAAATGAAAGTATAATTGATTAAATGGTGTTACTGAGTTTGAATGCCTAATTGATGAGAATTATTGAATGCCGAGTCTCATTTGAACCTTAGAAAGTCGTAGGATACGAGTGACACGTCGCTAGGGTTATTGTTTTGGTTGAGATCCTGCATGTGTTACGGACTCACCACAACTTGTATGAGCTTACCGATATATTAGCTCATAACAGCTTACTATTTTCACCTCGCCAGAGCTTACTGTTTCAGCTCAATAGAGCTTACTGTCCATCAACTCAGGAGGAGCTTACTGATCATAGCTCAAAAGAGCGAAAATGATAACGGATGATTACATGCATTTATGTGACTAACTTGTTGATGAATGCTTTTTTTAGGCAATTGGTAATTGAATTGAGTATACCTTATTTATTGTCTTGATTATGTATAAATGGTAAGTTTAATTCTGAATTATACAGGCTTACTAAGCTATAAAGCTTACTTTGTTTCTTTTCCGTGTTTTATAGAGGTTTGATAGCTCGCTCAATTCAAATAAAGTCATAGATACACATCACACTATCCAGTTGCCGATTGGTACCTTTGAACTCATGGATATATGTAAATATGGCATGTATAGGCTAGTTATAAAGATGATAGTTATGGTTACTTGAGCTAGTGATTTTGGTATATGTTGTGGTATAAGATAAAGCCATGTGATTTGGCTTAACTTGGTATAATGCTTTGGTTGCGTATAAGTATTCAATATGGTATGTTTTGGCAAGTAGTAAATGGAATGGAAATATGCAAATGTTGTCCTGATATGTGATAGGCATATGAATGGAAAATGCTTGATTATAATTTAGGTATTTGGATACCCTATTTGGTTGGTTATATTATTTGAATATTGAATTTAAAAATGATTGTAGTTGAATTAGTATAATATGTGTATTAAATGTTATGGATTAGCTGCCTATTGAGTTATAAAATGTTGCAAATTATGTTTGTGCAGGTATTTAAAAATAGGATGGCAAATTGGCTTAGTAAATAGCCTTTTTTTTGTCCACATGGGCAGAGACACGGGCATGTGTCTCAGTCATGTGTGACACACGGTTATGTTACACGACCATGTGTCCCCTAGTGTTGAAATTAAAATCAAGTCAGTATGCTCCACACGGCCTCACACATGGGTGTGTGACTTGGTCATGTGGCATAAGTCAGTATACCTTATAGGTTTGACACAGCCTAGTACATGGCCTGGTACACGGGCGTGTATGGGCATTTTTAGGGCACACAGGCTAGCCACACGGGCATGTGTGTTGGTCGTGTGACCCAAGTTAGATAGTTACAATGGGTCAGACACGGGCTGGGACACAACCATGTGCTTCCATTTCGAATGTCTACACGGGCATGTCTAGTGGCCGTGTGAGACACATGGCCTAGCCGCACGGGCGTGTGTTCCCTATTTTGAGAAAAAAATTTCAAATTTTTGTGAAAGTTTCTTGAGTTATTGATTTAGTCCCAAATCACTCTCAAAGCATGTTTAGGGCCTCGTAGGCTAGTATAATGGACAAATTGATTGAGATTGAATGATGAATGGTTGAATTAAGAGAATGTATGCTAAATGGATGTTTAATCATTTTATAAGTCTAGTAATACTTTGTAACCCTATTCTGGAGTTGAATACGAGTGAGGGGTGTTACATGATGTCGTAGTGAATTGTAGACGAAAGATTATTGAATTGAAATATCAAAATAATGAAATTCTTTAGATTGAACCAGATTAGTCGAGTGAGTTGCCTATTGTGATTTTGTCGATATTGGCTTAGAGGTATGTAAGAAAAGGGTGTGAAGCTTATTTCGCGTATGTACTAAACATGAAAGTGTCTGAATTGAAGATCGAATTCATGCCAATAGTTTGTGAATACCCAGATGTATTTTCAGAAGAGTTTCCTGGATTACCACCAATCAGAGAGGTTGAATTTACTATTGATTTGGTACTGGGAACTTCACCGATATCGATAGCTCCGTATAGAATGGCTCCAGTCGAATTGAAAGAATTGAAGTCTCAATTACAAGAGTTGACAGATAAAGGTTTTGTGAGACCGAGTTTTTTGCCCTAGGGTACACCAGTGTTATTCGTCAAGAAGAAAGACAAATCCATGAGACTTTGTATAGATTATCATCAGCTTAACAAGGTTCCAATAAAGAACAACTATCCTTTATTGAGGATTGATGGTTTGTTTGATCAGTTGAAAGGGGGAACAGTTTCTCGAGGATAGACTTGAGATCAAGCTATTATCAACTGAGAGTTAAGGATTCGGATGTGCCGAAAATCGTGTTCAAATTGAGGTATGGGCATTATGAATTTCTTGTTATGCCTTTTGGATTACCTAATGCTCCTGCAGTTTTTATGGACTTGATGAATCGAATCTTCCGACCGTATTTAGATAATTTTGTGGTTGTTTTTATTGTTGACATTTTGATTTATTCTGAAGATGTAAGAATCTTGTTGCAAACTTTGAGAGATAAGAAATTGTTTGAAAAATTTAGCAATGTGAGTTTTAGCTCTGAAAAGTTAGATTTTTGGGACACATTGTTTTAGCGGAAGGTATACGAGTTGATCTGAGTAAGACTTTGGCAGTTGTTGATTGCAAACCACCGAGAAATGTATCCGAAGTCAGAAGCTGTTTGGGTTTGGCTAGTTATTATCGACGTTTTGTTAAAGGATTTTTGATGATTGCTACACCTATGACCAATGAAATTTGAATGGTCTGAGAAATGTCAAAATAGTTTTGAACAGTTGAAAGCATTGTTGACTCAGGCACTGGTATTAGTGCAACTTGAGTCGGGAAAAGAGTTTGTGATTTTCAGCGACGTGTCCTTGAACGGTCTTAGTTTTGTGTTGATGCAAGAGGGTAAAGTGATAGCTTATGTCTCGAGACAGTTGAAACTACACGAAAAGAATTATCCTACGCATGACTTGGAATTGGCTGTTATTAAAAATTGGGAGACACCACTTATTTGGTGAGAAGTGTCACATCTTTACTAATCACAAGACTTTAGAGTATTTGATAACTCAGAAAGATTTGAATTTGTGAGAACAAAGATGGCTCGAGCTATTGAAGGGTTATAATTAGTGATCGATTATCACTGTAATATCCCGAATTAGGGCCTAGTCAGAATAGTGGTCTCGGGATCATAAATCTAGAGTCGAATAAATTGTATTATAATTATTTTGATATTTTAGCATGTTTTTAATGGTGCATGAAAAATTTGGTGAAGTAATTTTAACGTTTGTGAGTCCAATTGCGAAAAAGGACTAAATCGCATAAAGTGCAAAAGTCCTATTCTAGAGAACCTAAATTGGGGGTCTTTAAAGGGCAATTAGACCCTAAGATTGTGCATGGTCGGCCATAGGAGGTAATTGGGTCAAAAAGTCCAAGTTTGGTAGGTTTGGTAACTAATTTGACTAAAATAGAAATAAAATAAAAGAAAGATGATATCATCCTATTTTCCCATTTCTTCTCCACCGATTTTTTAGTCATTTTTTGGGGTTTTGAGGTTCAAAAATTTTAGCAACTTTAAGCCTTCACAAGTAAGTGATTTTCCAACCCTTTGTTGAATATTTTTGTACTTTTGAGACCCTTGAAGAATGAGCTTTCAAATGAGAGTACTATTATGCAAAATGATCAAGAGTGTAGGGTTTTTCCATGAAAGGATTTGTAATGTTTGTTGAATTTTATGGGAGAAAATAAGTCTTGGGTGTATTATGAACAATTTTTGTGAAAGGTGTTAGCATGAAAACACCTAAAAGGACTATATTGCATAAGTTGTAAAATAGATGTTAAGTATGTGAAATAGTGGGAATTTGGAATTGCTATAAGAGTAAAAAGGGTTCGGCTAGGCTTAAGATGTGAAGAAATTCGATGAAAATTGATTTTCGAACCTAGGGGTAAAATTGTCATTTTTGTAAAAGTCTAGGGGCAAAATGGTAATTTTGCCCAAATATAGGTTATTGAATACCTAGATCGATAAATTGATTAAATTTTTAAATTTTTGTTATTATAGATCAAGAAATATCGAATTCGAACCTAGACTAGGGGAAAGCCAAGCAAATCGACTAAATCGACTAGTCGCCACATTCTGTAATCCGAGGTAAGTTGTATGTAAATAATACAACTATATTGATAATGTATGTGATTGAACTGTATTGAAATTATTATAGCATGAATTGCTTTATTGTGGAAATGAGATAATGTGATGAGATTAGAAAGAGCAGAATTCTCGAATGAACCTCAGGAAATAAATCAGATATTCATGCTAGGACATTTGGGTCACTTGTGTGAGCTAGTGTAAGACATGTCTGGGACATGCATCGGCCACATTACGAGAGCCAGTGTAAGACCATGTCTATGACATGGCATTGGCATTTAGACGAGCGCTAGTGTAAGACATGTCTGGAACATGCATCGGCCTCGAGACGTAAGCCAATGTAAGACCATGTCTGGGACATGGCATTGGCACCAATATGCTAGAGCTTGTGTAAGACCATGTCTGGGACATGGCATCAGCACCTGACCCCATGTTTGAGGCTAAATAAGTATCTGATAAAGTTCCAAACAGTTTCACGGCGAAAATATAATTTCAAGTTAACAAGGAAAGTATAACCGTGTTGTGAGTGGTACAGGTACCTATAGGGTATGTATGAAATATGAGCTCGACTATCTGAGGTGTATTGAATATTGATGAGTAAGTTGGGCTTATGTCACTTGTATATTATGATACTTGTTGATGAATGGTAAAGTTATGTTGTATATTTATTTATGTGCAACTTACTAAGCTTTATGCTTACTCCCTCTCCTTTTTCATTTTCTTATAGTGTCGCCTATCTAGCTCAAGGATCATCGAAAGTCAGAGATATCGATAACACTATCAATCGAAGCTTTCGATATAGTTTGATTTATATTTTTGAATATGACATGTATAGGGCTTAGACTTTTCTATTTTTGTGTCTTTGAAAATTGGACAAATATGTTGGCTTGGGTTGGAAACCCTTCATTTTGTATTAAGATTTGAATGGTGGCAAATATTCATTTTGATTTATATGCAAAGATGTATTTTTCATAGATGAGTAAAATGCACAAATGGAATGTTGGTTATTGTGGCTTATTTGGTTGCATGGGATAGTCTTATCTTGATTGTGCTTGCTATTATGCAGGTTGAGTGAGTAAGGGTGGCAAATAGGCTTGGTAAATAGCCTTATATTGTCCATATGGGCATTTTTCTAGGCCGTGTGTTACACACAGTCTGCCCTACAAGCGTGTGGTTCGGCTGTGTGTCCCCTGTACGTAAAAATTCCAAGTCAGTATGTATGATAGTAAACACACGGATAGAGACATGGCCGTGTGTCTCAGCCGTGTGAGGGACACGGCCTAGAACACGGGCATGTGCCTTGGCTGTGTGTCATTTTAGGGATGCTGACGTTAGAAACAGAATGTCCATGTTTTTACACACAGGCTAGGACACAGGCGTGTCATGGCCGTGTGAAGCACATGGGCCAGGGACACGGGCGTGTGCCAGGCTGCATGAAAACCCCTATAGGTGTGCAATTAGAATTAATTCCACACGGGTGGAGGACATGGGCATGTCCCTATATTACTTAGGTCGTGTAAGCCACATGGGCCATCAACACGCCTATTTTGAAATCGCCACACGGGCGTGTTGTCCTTCCACACGGGCGTGTGCCTTGTTTCAACGTCAAATTTTCTATAGATGGTTTAAGGGCCCCGGGTTGATCCTGAATAGTTCCCAATGGTCGATTAAGGGCTCGTAGGCCCGTCACAGGAGGTTTAAAATAGAAATTGAAAAAGTTTTAAATTGGACCAAGTTGGGTGACTTCTGAATGTTTGTGTGCATGAAATCGAGTTAGGTAATGCCTCGTATTCTGCTTTGGCGTGGGCTACGGATATAGGGCGTTACAATTACCGAGGGAAAGTGAACGTAGTCTTAAACGCTTTAAGTAGAAAGACTTTGTTTGCTTTGAAGGCAATGAATACGCGTTTAACTTTATTTGATGATGGATCGATTCTGGCTGAGTTAAAAGCTAGACCAATATTTCTTTAGAAAATTTGCGAAGCTCAGAAAGGTGATAATGAGTTGCAAGCTAAAAGAGTTCAGTGCATCAAATAGTGATTCTAAATATCAGATTGGATCCGATGATTGTTTGAGGTTCCGCGGTAGGATTTGTGTACTGAGAGATACTGAACTGATTCAGAAAATTCATCATGAGGCATATAATGGTTTTCTATCTGTTCATCCTAGAAGTACAAAGATGTATAATGATTTGAAGAAATTGTATTGGTGGGCAGGCATGAAATGAGACATTTCAGAGTTTATAACGAGATGTTTGATTTGTCAACAAGTGAAAGTAAAACATCAACTACCTTCGGGGTTACTCTAGCCTGTGACTATACTCGAGTGGAAATGGGATAAAGTTACGATGGATTTCGTATCGACGCAGGACTTGGAATTGGCAGCTCTTATGTTCGCTTTAAAAATTGAGAGACACCACTTATTTGGTGAGAAGTGTTACATCTTTACTGATCACAAGAGTTTAAAGTATTTGATGACTCAGAAAGATTTGAATTTGAGACAACGAAGATGGCTCGATCTATTGAAGGATTATGATTTAGTGATCAACTATAACCCAAGGAAAGTGAACATAGTTGCAGACGCCTTAAGTAGACAGACTTTGTTTACTTTGAGGGCAATGAATACATGTTTAACTTTATTTGATGATGGATCGATTCTGGCCGAGTTAAAAGCTAGACTAGTATTTCTTTAGAAAATTTGCGAAGCTCAGAAAAGTGATAATGAGTTGCAAGCTAAATGAGTTCAGCGCATCAAATAGTGATTCTAAATATCAGATTGGATCCGATGATTGTTTGAGGTTTCGAGGTAGGATTTGTGTACCAAGAGATACTGAACTAATTCGGAAAATTCTTTATGAGGCACATAATGGTTTTCTATCTCTTCATCCTATAAGTACAAAGATGTATAATGATTTGAAAGAATTGTATTGGTAGGCAGGCATGAAATGAGACATTTCAGAGTTTATAACGAGATGTTTGATTTGTCAACTAGTGAAAGTCAAACATCAACTACCTTCGGGTTTACTCCAGCCTAGGACTATACATGAGTGGAAATGGGATAAAGTTACGATGGATTTCGTATCGACACAGGACTTGCAATTGGCTGCTATTGTGTTCGCTTTAAAAATTGGGAGACACCACTTATTTAGTGAGAAGTGTCACATCTTTACTGATCACAAGAGTTTAAAGTATTTGATGACTTAGAAAGATTTGAATTTGAGACAATGAAGATGGCTCGAGCTAATGAAGGATTATGATTTAGTGATCAACTATCACCCAAGGAAAGCAAACGTAGTCGCTGATGCTTTATGTAGAAATACTTTGTTTACTTTGAGAGCAATGAATACGCATTTAACTTTATTTGATGATGGATCGATTCTGGCCGATTTAAAAGCTAGACAGTATTTCTTTAGCAAATTTGAGAAACTCAAAAAGGTGAAAATGATTTGAAGCTAAAAGAGTTCAGTGCTAATCAAATAGTGATTCTGAATATCAGATTGGATCTGATGATTGTTTGAGGTTCCAAGGTAGGATTTGTGTACCGAGAGATACTGAACCAATTTGAAAAATTCTTCATGAGGCACATAACGGTTTTCTATCTATTTATCTTGGAAGTACAAAGATGTATAATGATTTGAAGGAATTGTATTGGTGGTCAAGCATGAAACGAGACATTTCAGAGTTTGTAACGAGATGTTTGATTTGTCAAAAAGTGAAAGCTGAACATCAAGTGCCTTCAGGTTTACTTCAGCCTATGACTATAACCAAGTGGAAATGGGATAGAGTTACGATGGAATTCGTATCGACGCAGGACTTGGAATTGGCTGCTATTGTGTTCGCTTTAAAAATTGGGAGCCACCACTTATTTGGTGAGAAGTGTCACATCTTTACTGATCACAAGATTTTAAAGTATTTGATGACTCAGGAAGATTTGAATTTGTGAAAACGAAGATGGCTCGAGCTATTATTGGATTATGAATTAGTGATCGACTATCACCAAGGGAAAGCGAACGTAGTCGCAGACGCTTTAAGTAGAAAGGCTTTGTTTGCTTTGAGGGTAATGAAAACGTGTTCAACTTTCTTTGATGATGGAGCGCTTCTGCCCGAGTCGAAAGCTAGACCGGTATTTCTTTAGCAAATTTGTGAAGCTTAGAAAAGTGATAATAAGTTGCAACGTAAAAAAGTTTCGTGCCAATCAAATAGTGATTTTAAATATCAGATTGGATCCAATGATTGTTTAAGGTTTTGAGGTAGAATTTGTGTACCGAGAGGTACTGAACTGATTCAGAAAGTTATTCATGAGGCACATAATGGTTTTCTATATCTTTATCCTGGAAGTACAAAGGTGTATAATGATTTGAAGGAATTGTATTGGTGGTCAGGCTTGAAACGAGACATTTCAGAGTTTGTAATGAGATGTTTGATTTGTCAACAAGTGAAAGCTGAACATCAAGTGCCTTCAGGTTTACTTCATCCTGTTACTATAACTGAGTGGAAATGGGATAGGGTTACGATGGATTTCATACAGACGCAATACTTGGAATTGGTTGCTATTGTGTTTGCTTTAAAAATTCAAAGACATCACTTATTTGGTGAGAGGTGACACATCTGTACTGATCACAAGAGTTTAAAGTATTTGATGACTCAGAAAGATTTGAATTTGAGACAACTAAGATGGCTCAAGCTATGGAAGGATTATGAATAGTGATCGACTATCACCCAAGGAAAGCGAATGTAGTCACAGACACTTTAAGTAGAAAGAATTTGTTTGCTTTGAGGGCAATGAAATTATGTTTAACTTTCTTTGATGATGGATCGATTCTGGTCGAGTCGAAAGCTAGACCAGTATTTCTTTAGCAAATTTGTGAAGCTCAGAAAGCTAATAATGAGTTACAAGGTAAAAGAGTTTCGTGCCAATCAAATAGTGATTCTAAATATCAGATTGGATCCGATGATTGTTTGAGGTTCCGAGGTAGGATTTGTGTACCGAGAGATACTGAACTGATTCGAAAAATTATTCATAAGGCACATAATGGTTTTATATTTGTTTATCGTAGAAGGACAAAGATGTATAATGATTTGAAGGAATTGTATTGATGGTCAGGTATGAAACGAGACATTTCATAGTTTGTAATGAGATGTTTGATTTGTCAACAAGTGACTATAACCGAGTAGAAATGGGACAGAGTTACGATGGATTTCATATCGACGCAGGACTTAGAATTGGCTGCTATTGTGTTCACTTTAAAAATTGGGAGCCACCACTTATTTGGTGAGAAGTGTCACATATTTACTGATCACAAGAGTTTAAAGTATTTGATGACTCAGGAAGATTTGAATTTGCGAAAACGAAGATGGCTCGAGCTCTTATTGGATTATGAATTAGTGATCGGCTATCACCAAGGGAAAGCGAACGTAGTCGCAGACGCTTTAAGTAGAAAGGCTTCGTTTGCTTTGAGGGCAATGAAAACGCGTTTAACTTTCTTTGATGATGGATCGATTCTGGCCGAGTCGAAAGCTAGACCGGTATTTCTTTAGCAAATTTTTGAAGCTCAGAAAAGTGATAATGAGTTGCAAGGTAAAAGAGTTTCGTGCCAATCAAATAGTGATTCTAAATATCAGATTGGATCCGATGATTGTTTGAGGTTCTAAGGTAGGATTTGTGTACCGAGAGATATTGAACTGATTCGGAAAATTATTCATAAGGCACATAATGGTTTTCTATCTGTTTATCCTAGAAGTACAAATATGTGTAATGATTTGAAAGAATTGTATTGTTGGTCAGGCATGAAACGAGACATTTCATAGTTTGTAACGAGATGTTTGATTTGTCAACAAGTGAAAGCTTAACATCAAGTGCCTTCAGGTTTACTTCAGCCCGTGACTATAACCGAGTGGAAATGGGATAGAGTTACGATGGATTTCGTATCGACGCAGGACTTGGAATTGGCTGCTATTGTGTTCGCTTTAAAAATTGGGAGACACCACTTATTTGGTGAGAAGTGTTACATCTTTACTGATCACAAGAGTTTAAAGTATTTGATGACTCAGGAAGATTTGAATTTGCGATAATGAAGATGGCTCGAGCTATTGAAGGATTATGAATTAGTGATCGACTATCACCAAGGGAAAGCAAATGTAGTCACAGACGCTTTAAGTAGAAAGACTTTGTTTGCTTTGAGGCCAATGAATACGCGTTTAAATTTATCTAATGATGGATCGATTCTGGCCGAGTTGAAAGCAAGACCAGTGTTTCTTTAACAAATTTGCGAGGCTCAGAAAGGTTATAATGAGTTGCAAGGTAAAAGAGTTCGGTGCCAATCAAATAGTGATTTTGAATATCAGATTGGATCTGATGATTGTTTGAGGTTCTGAGGTAGGATTTGTGTACCGAGGGATACTAAACTGATTCAGAAAATTTTTCATGAGGCACATAATGGTTTTTTATCTGTTCATCCTGGAAGTACAAAGATGTATAATGATTTGAAGGAATTGTATTGGTGGTCAGGCGTGAAACGAAACTTTTGAAATTTTGTAATGAGATGTTTGATTTGTCAACAAGTGAAAGCCAAAAATCAAGTGCCTTCAGGTTTACTTCAGCCATGACTATACCCAAGTGGAAATTGGATAGAGTTACGATGGATTTCGTATCAACACAGGACTTGGAATTGGCTGCTATTGTGTTCACTTTAAAAATTAGGAGACACCACTTATTTGGTGAGAAGTGTCACATCTTTACTGATCACAAGATTTTAAAGTATTTGATGACTCAGAAAGATTTGAATTTTCGACAACGAAGATAGCTCGAGCTGTTGAAGGATTATGAGTTAGTGATCAACTATCACCCAGGGAAAGTGAACATAGTCGCGGACGCTTTAAGTAGAAATACTTTGTTTGCTTTGAGGGCAATGGATACGCGTTTAACTTTATCTGATGATGGATCGATTCTGGCCTAGTTCAAAGCTAGACTGGTATTTCTTTAGCAAATTTTGAAGCTCAGAAAGGTGATACTGAGTTGGAAGCTAAAAGAGTTCAGTGCCAATCTAATAGTGATTCTAAATATCAGATTGGATCCGATGATTGTTTGAAGTTACAAGGTAGGATTTGTGTACCGAGCGATACTGAAATGATTCGTAAAATTCTTCATGAGGCACGTAATGGTTTTCTATCTGTTCATCCTAGAATAACAAAGATGTATAATATTTGAAGGAATTGTATTAGTGGTCAGGCATGAAATGAGACATTTCAGAGTTTGTAATGAGATGTTTGATTTGTCAACAAGTGAAAGCCAAACATAAAGTGCCTTCGGGTTTACTTCAGCCTGTGACTATACTCGAGTGGAAATGGGATAGAGTTACGATGGATTTCGTTTCACGGTTACCTCTGACTCCGAAGAAGAAAGATGTTGTTTGGGTCATTGTTGATAGATTGACGAAATCGACTCATTTCATTGTAGTACATACCGATCATTCACTTGATAAACTAGCTAAATTGTACGTTGCTAAAATTGTTAGATTGCACGAAGTGCCTACTTCTATTATATCGGATAGAGATCCAAGGTTTACGTCATGATTTTGGAAGAAATTGCAAGAAGCGTTGGGTACAAAGTTGAATTTTAGTACCGCATTCCATCCGCAAACCGACAGTCAATCTCAGAGAGTGATTCAAATTCTCAAAGATATGCTTCATTGTTGTGTTTTAAAGTTCGAAGGTAGTTGGGAGAAATATCTATCGTTAATCGAATTTGCTTATAAAAATAGTTATGAAACGAGTATAAAGATGGCACCATATGAAGCATTGTATGGCTGCAAGTGTCAAACTCTATTTTACTAGACCGAGCTTAG
The DNA here is from genome assembly GCF_007990345.1 of Gossypium hirsutum. Classification (NCBI taxonomy): domain Eukaryota; kingdom Viridiplantae; phylum Streptophyta; class Magnoliopsida; order Malvales; family Malvaceae; genus Gossypium; species Gossypium hirsutum. The sequence continues at coordinate 31,046,042 of NC_053432.1, forward strand.
TGTGAAATAGATTCACAGGGTTGATTTGGTTTGTAACACCCCGAACCCGAAACCGACACCGGAGTCGAACACGAGGTGTTAACTGACTTTAACCCCTTATAAAATTTATTTTCCAGACACTGCCCAATCTGTGTACTAGTCGTTTTAAAAATCATATCTTGAGTTTCGTAACTCGAAAATCAGTTTCGTAATTTTTCCCAGAAACTAGACTCATGTGCCCATCTATGTATTTTTTTCTAGAATTTTTGGTTGGTCCAATTAGTACAGTTTATTAGTCAAAATCTCCCAAGTTGCAGGGGTCGACTACACTAACCTTTGCCCATTACGACTTGAATATCTCCCTGCACGGGGCTTCAATACTGATGCCGTTTGTTTCTATGAAAACTAGACTCAGAGAGGAATCTGTACATATATGGTACGACCCCTAATTATCTCTGGTTAATTTGTAATGAATTTCCAAAGTCGGAGCAGGGAATCCAGAAACCGTTCTGGCCCTATCCCACAAAAATCTGATTATCTCTTAATATACTGCCCATATGATCTTTTCGTTACTTCCTCATGAAAACAGACTCATCAAGCTTCGCTTACATAATTTATTCATCAATTAATTCCACTCCTACTATTTTTTAGTGATTTTTCAATCTCATGACACTGCTGCTGCCAGCATCTGTTACGAAAGTAACTAGGTTCATTTCATGCCTACCCTTGATCCAACTCAATCGAACATTCGTGCCATTTTCGCATGGCTTAAAGTTTACATGCCAAAGTTCAAACACAACGTAATAGCTTATACATGCCAAAATGTTCTTCTAAGCCAACTAAGAAGAAAGTACCAAAACTTGCTATCCGGTGTGATGACTTCGATGACGGCCCGACCACGCAAAAATAGATGAGTCCAAGCAACCTATAATGGGTGACAAGGAAACACCGAGTGAGTTTATAACTCAGTAAGTCATAAGCTATGCACTACCATCCATCAATAACGTTATCACAAGAGAAAACAAAATGGAACGAGGCTAATTACTCCATCCATTCCGAACCATACCATAGTTCCTCCAACCTATCAATTCAATTTCATATCAATTCATGCATTCACATTCCATATACTCATCAATAGGACATTGAAGCATTTTCATAAATCAATTTATTTTTGTTACAATCAAACGACTAAACGGCCTTTCACCCATCCTACGATAAATTTTATGTACGTGACTTCAAGTATATTTGTCACATAGGTTCAAACTTACCGAGCTCAACACCAAGTATAAGCATAGCACCTATTAGCCATGTACTCAAGACACTTACCCGATCCGCTGTCCGCGATCGACTCAATAGTGTCGCACACATAGTGTCCATAATGATTCACGAATGTATATTGAGTCCGCACACTCAGTGCTATATAATCAACTCGCACACTTAGTGCTACGTAATCAAATCGCACACTTAGTGCTACATAGTCAAACTCGCACACTTAGTGCCGCATGGTCAGTTCGCACACTTAGTGCATCATATTCATTTCGCACACTTAGTGCAACATAGTCAAATCGCACACTTAGTGCTGTACAATTTAATCCCGCACACTTAGCGCCAATCTCATGGTCATAAATGGTTATCCCGCACGTTTAGTGCCGAGATCAACAACTCAGTACATCTTACCTCTTTTCTTTCTTTCAACAATTTCATCATCACATACGTACATGCACATATATATATATGTATATTTATTCATTCCATTCAGCATCAATACATAAACATTATGACCATTGAAATAATACCAACTACATGCTTAATGACTTACCTCGTGTTGGGTAAGACGGTTCCAACTCGACTACTCGATAACCCTTTTCTTTGCCTTTGCTCGATTCACCTCCTTTAACTCCTTGAGCCAAATCAATAATTTAAAATAGTCATTAATCGACTATTCAAGTATTACTTTCAGAATAATATATATATTGATTTGACTTTCACACACATAGCTTATAGTAAGCTTTATAATAGTCAATAAATAACTCATTGGCAAATTTTCATTAATGTTTACAACAAAATCACATATTCACTACGAGCTGTTTTCCTGAGCGGTAGTCGCTAAATTGTTTATAACTGGAGCTACAAAACTCCAAATCACTAGCCGTTAATTTTCCCTGAATATAGACTCGTATATCTTCCATCCATAAAATTTTCAGAATTTTTGACTTGGCCAATCAATACCAGATTTTTCTTAAAGATTCCACTATTTCACTGTTTGACTATTCTGACCACTCTTCACTACGAATCAAATTTCTCATTTTACAGAATTCAAAATGTGTTGTATTTGATCTCATTTGAAACTAGACTCATTAAGGAGTCTAAGCATATAAATTTTATCTTATAATCATTTTTGTACAATTTATAATGATTTTCTAAAAACAGAACAGGGAATCTAGTAGTCATTTTGACTCAGCCCCACAATACTTCAAATATCTCAAGATCGGTAACTCTTTTGTTTTCATAGTTTCTTTTGTAAGAAAATAGACTCCTCAAGCTTTAATGGCATAATTCACTCAGCTTCTAATTCAACTCCTACAAATTATGGCGATTTTCCAAAATCACCTTACTGCTGCTGTCCCCAAACAGATTATTATCGAATCAAATACTAACATTAGCATTTCACCTTAATAGCTAGCTTGCCAAGCCTTAATTTAATATATTTTCATTCAATTTGTTCTAATAACGCATAAATGGGTAAATTACATTTTTACCCCTAATATTTCGCACTTTCACAATTTAGTCTTTATTCCACAAAACACAAAATACACAAAGTTTGGTCACACTCCTTAAGGGCCGAATCTTCCTAGTGCCCATATAAGTCCATACATCTCATTTATTTCACCTTTGAGTCCTTCAAAAATTTGTTTTTGTAATTTAGCCCCAACTACTCAAAATCACCAAAAACTTCAACACAAAACATATTAATCTTTAACATATCTTTCACTTTTCATCAACAACTATCAAAAAGCTCAAGCACTCATCAATGGCAAAACACAAAATCATCATCAATCCACAAAATTGAACCATGGGTTTTTAGAACTCAAGTCAACTACTAAAACATGCATGCAACTCAAGAACAACATCAAACATACCTTAGTCTAGCAAACCACCATAGCCGATTTTCTCAAGCTCTTCCCCTTCCTTTCTTTCCTCTATTCGGCCAAAGGTGTTCAAGAATGAACACACATTTTTTTTGTTTTCTTTCCTCAACTCACGGCAACAAGGGGGGGTATGGATGAGACCATTTTTTTTTTCATCACCCTTCCTTTTCATTGTTTAATTCCTTTCTTTAATTTATTTTAATTATCATGCTTAATATTTTATTTTCCTTACCATACATCACTAACACAACATGTTGGTGACATGTTTCCACCCATAGCATGGCCGGCCACTACATATTAGGGAGGGGGAATTTGACATGCAAGTCCCCTTTTTCTTCCACATGCACTAATAGGTCCTCATGCATTGACCTATCACATTTTAAAATTTTCTCATATTAGTCCTATTGACTAAATTCACATGCAATCGACTAAATCGAAGCTTGAAATTTTCACACATTCATGATTACATATTCTAGATAATAAACATCACATTCAAACCTTTCGGTGACTCGGTTTAGCGGTCCCGAAACCACTTCCCGACTAGGGTCAATTTTGGGCTGTCACAACTCTCCCCCACTTAAGAAATTTTCGTCCCCGAAAATCTTACCGGTAAATAGGTTTGGATATCGTTCTTTCATCGAGCTCTCGGTTTCCCAAGTAGCTTCCTCGATCCCGTGTTCGAGCCATAACACCTTTACTTTCTGTTCGGCATCTTTAATCAAATCAACTCCGAAAATTTTACTTTCACCAAGCTCAGTCCAAAACAATGGTGTGCGGCATTTACGCCCGTACAAAGCCTCGTAAGGTGCCATCTTAATACTTGATTGAAAACTATTGTTGTAAGCGAATTCAATCAAAGGTAAATACCGTTCCCATGAACTACTAAACTCGAGGATGCAACATCTCAACATATCCTCAAGCATCTGAATTATCCGCTCGGATTGACCATCGGTTTAGGGGTGAAAAGCGGTGCTAAAATGCAGCTTGGTACCCAAAGCTTCTTGCAATTTCTTCCAAAATCGTGAGGTAAATCTCGGATCTCTATCCGACACGATAGAAATAGGTACTCCATGTAATCTCACAATCTGAGAGACATACAATTCGGCTAGTTTATCCAATGAAAGATCCGTACGCACGAGGATAAAGTGAGCCGACTTAGTCAGCCTATCAACAACAACCCAAATCGCATCCCTCTTACTTGCGGACAATGGCAGTCCGGACACAAAGTCCATTGTGACTCGGTCCCATTTCCACTCGGGTATCATGATCGGCTAAAGTAACCCTGAAGGCACTTAATGTTCCGCTTTCACTTGTTGACATATTAAACATCTCGAAACAAAGTCGGAGATGTCTCGTTTCATACCATGCCACCAAAACCGACGTTTCAAGTCGTTGTACATTTTCGTGCTCCCCGGGTGAATTGACATTCGGCTACAATAGGCTTCGTTCAGAATCATCGGAATGAGTTCCGAATTCCTTGGAACACACAAACGACTTCTAAACCTCAAACAACCATCATCATCAATCTGAAACTCCGATTCCTTGTTCGGAACACACTCAGCTCGTTTTGCAACCAATTCATCATCGACTTTCTGAGCTTCACGAATTTGATGAGTCAATAATGGTTTGGCTTTTAATTCAGCTACTAACACATTGTCAGGTAGAACAGACAAGTGTACATTCATCGCTCGCAAAGCAAACAGTGATTTCCGGCTTAAGGCGTCCGCGACCACATTAGCCTTTCCCGGGTGGTAATCAATGACAAGCTCGTAATCTTTCAACAACTCAAGCCAACGTCTTTGTCGCAGATTCAAGTCTCGTTGAGTCATCAAATATTGAGACTTTTGTGATCCGAAAACACATGGCACTTCTCACCAAACAAATAATGTCGCCATATTTTCAATGCAAACACAATGGCGGCTAGTTCGAGATCATGGGTCAGATAATTTCTCTCGTGTGGCTTCAATTGTCTCGACGCATAGGCCACAACTCGACCTTCTTGCATCAATACGCAACCCAACCCAAGTAGGGATGCATCACTATAAATGACAAACTCTTTACCCGATTCGGGTTGCACCAAAATTGGAGCTTCAGTCAAAAGAGTTTTCAGTTGATCGAAGCTTTTCTGACATTTCTCCGTCCATTCGAACTTAACATCCTTTTGAAGTAACTTCGTCATTGGTGTGGCTATCATCGAGAAACCTTTGACAAATCGTCGGTAATAACCGGCGAGCCCTAGAAAGCTCCGGACTTCGGTAACACTTCTCGGAGGCTTCTAGTTAAGTATGACTGAAATTTTGCTCGGGTCAACTCGAATACCCGATGCGGACACCACATGACCCAAGAAGCTAACCTCTCTTAACCAGAACTCACACTTACTGAACTTAGCATATAACTGCTTATCCCGCAAAATTTGCAACACTTGCCTCAGATGCTCAGCATGTTCGGTCTCATCTCTTGAATAGACCAAGATGTCATCAATAAACACAACTACGAACCGATCCAAATACGGCCTGAAGATCCGATTCATCAAATCCATAAACCGCAGGGGCATTAGTGAGCCCAAACGGCATCACTAAGAACTCGTAGTGACCATATCTCGTCCTGAAGGCAGTTTTGGGTATGTCCGATTCTCGAATTCGCAACTGATAATAGCCCGATCTCAGATCTATTTTTGAGAACATTGAGGCTCCCTTCAGTTGGTCGAACAAATCATCAATACGCGGTAACGGATACTTATTCTTTATCGTCACTTTATTCAGTTGACGATAGTCAATGCACAACCTCATGGTTCCGTCCTTCTTTTTCACGAACAATACTGGTGCACCCCAAGGTGAGAAACTCGGTCGAGCGAAACCTCTATCCGTCAATTCTTGCAACTGAGCTTTCAACTCTTTTAACTCGGTTAGTGCCATACGATACGGAGCGATCGAAATTGGCGTAGTTCCAGGTACAAGCTCAATACCAAACTCTACCTCCCGAACAGGTGGCAAACCCGGTAACTCTTCAGGAAAAACATCCGGGTATTCACAAACCACCGGCACCGATTCGGGTTTCTTTTCTAACTCCTTGTCATCAAGTACATACGCGAGGTACATTTCGCACCCTTTCCTTACATATTTCTGGGCCAACATTGCTGATATTACAGCTGGCAACCCCCTTAAGTCCGCAGACTCAACTCGGATTATTTCGTTATTTGCGCACCTCTAATCGATAGTCTTGCTTTTGCAATTCACAACCGCATCATGCGCGGTTAACCAATCCAAACCAAAAATAACATCAAACTCGTCGAACGGCAAAAGCATCAAATCGGCCAGAAAACAGGATTCTCGGATTATTAGAGGGCATCTCTTACACACTTTATCAACAAGTACGCATTGACCCAAAGGGTTTGATACTCGAATTACGAGCTCAGTAGACTCGACAGGTAGAGTCTTACTGGTTGCTAAGGTTTCGCATACATATGAATGAGTAGAACCAGGGTCAATCAATGCAATCACATTAGTATCAAAGAGAGTGAAGGTACCAGTGCTGACGTCGGGGGAGGATGCCTCCTCTCGTGCGCGAATGGCATATGCTCTAGCAAGAGTACGGTTCTCGGCTCGATCGGCCGTATCAGAGGCCCCCCTCTGACTACCACCCCTGCCTCCTAAAATTCTCGGTGGTCTACCTCTAGATGTCACTCCACTAGGTCTTGCACCTTGAATCTTATTCTTCTCATCCAGCTCCGTGCAATCTCTAATGAAGTGGTCCTTCGAACCGCATCCGTAACAGACCCTGCTAGTAGACTTGCCCCAACATTCACCTAGGTGTCGTCTTCCACATTGGGGACATTCAGGTTTCTCGTGACGATTATTGCCCACACTAGCTACCGAAGTAGCTCGGGAGCCCATCGATGGTCTTGCCCTGATGGAAATTCCCGCAGTCGCCCTCGACTTCTTAATGTCCTCCCTGAACTTCTTTACAGCTGAGAACGGAGCTTTACCCGTCGATCTCTTACGATAATCCCTAGCTTCAAATTCAGCCTTCCTCTTCTCCTTTCCAAGTTCTTCCGCCTTGCAGGCTCGTTCGACTAGTGTTACGAATTCTTTTATTTCCAAAATACCCATTAGTAGCTTTAAATCTTCATTCAATCCTTCCTCGAATCTTTGCACATAGCAACCTCGTCAGCTACACACTCCCGGGCATACCTACTGAGTCTTACGAATTCATGTTCGTATTCAGATACAGTCATACGGCCTTGCTTGAGTTCCAAGAACTCCTTACGTTTCTGATCAATGAACCGTTGGCTAATAAATTTCTTCCGGAATTCCATTTGAAAGAAGTCCCAAGTTACTCGCTCGTTCGGGACTATGGAAATCAAGGTCCTCCACCAATAGTAGGCTGAGTCTCGCAACAAAGATACAGCACATTTTAGACATTCGTCGGGTGTGCATGACAATTCATCGAACACCCGAATGGTGTTATCTAGCCAGAACTCGGCCCTTTCGGCATCATCAGTTACTATGGCCTTGAACTCCTCGGCCCCACGCTTCCTAATCAAGTCTACAGGTGGCTTACTCAGCCTCACAGGATCAGCGACTGATGGCATTACAGGCTCTTGGGGTGGATTATTCAAATTCGGGAATTGTTGGACAGCCGGGTTGGTTCGGGCATATTGCGCGACCCACTCATTCATCATGGTAAAGAAGGCTTGTTTAGCCCCCTCACCTTGATTATTCGCAGATGACTGAGGTTCAACAGGCGGCGTCCCTTGTGCAGGAGCAGCCGCTACGCTCTCAACGTCATCCGCTAGGGTTCTTTCTTCACCGGGGTCCATTTACTAATCAAAACAAAAACATTTCAACCGTCGGAAGTCATCACACATTTAAACATTAACATTCGGCATGTATAGCTAGACTCATACGCGCTATGGTAGTCCTAGAACCGACTAAACCATAGCTCTGATACCAATAAAATGTAACACCCCGAACCCGAAACCGACACCGGAGTCGAACACGAGGTGTTAACTGACTTTAACCCCTTATAAAATTTATTTTCCAGACACTGCCCAATCTGTGTACTAGTCGTTTTAAAATCATATCTTGAGTTTCGTAACTCGAAAATCAGTTTCGTAATTTTTCCCAGAAACTAGACTCATGTGCCCATCTATGTATTTTTTTCTAGAATTTTTGGTTGGTCCAATTAGTACAGTTTATTAGTCAAAATCTCCCAAGTTGCAGGGGTCGACTACACTAACCTTTGCCCATTACGACTTGAATATCTCCCTGCACGGGCTTCAATACTGATGCCGTTTGTTTCTATGAAAACTAGACTCAGAGAGGAATCTGTACATATATGGTACGACCCCTAATTATCTCTGGTTAATTTGTAATGAATTTCCAAAGTCGGAGCAGGGAATCCAGAAACCGTTCTGGCCCTATCCCACAAAAATCTGATTATCTCTTAATATACTGCCCATATGATCTTTTCGTTACTTCCTCATGAAAACAGACTCATCAAGCTTCGCTTACATAATTTATTCATCAATTAATTCCACTCCTACTATTTTTTTAGTGATTTTTCAATCTCATGACACTGCTGCTGCCAGCATCTGTTACGAAAGTAACTAGGTTCATTTCATGCCTACCCTTGATCCAACTCAATCGAACATTCGTGCCATTTTCGCATGGCTTAAAGTTTACATGCCAAAGTTCAAACACAACGTAATAGCTTATACATGCCAAAATGTTCTTCTAAGCCAACTAAGAAGAAAGTACCAAACTTGCTATCCGGTGTGATGACTTCGATGACGGCCCGACCACGCAAAAATAGATGAGTCCAAGCAACCTATAATGGGTGACAAGGAAACACCGAGTGAGTTTATAACTCAGTAAGTCATAAGCTATGCACTACCATCCATCAATAACGTTATCACAAGAGAAACAAAATGGAACGAGGCTAATTACTCCATCCATTCCGAACCATACCATAGTTCCTCCAACCTATCAATTCAATTTCATATCAATTCATGCATTCACATTCCATATACTCATCAATAGGACATTGAAGCATTTCATAAATCAATTATTTTTGTTACAATCAAACGACTAAACGGCCTTTCACCCATCCTACGATAAATTTATGTACTGACTCAAGTATATTTTCACATAGGTTCAACTTACCGAGCTCAACACAAGTATAAGCATAGCACCTATTAGCCATGTACTCAAGACACTTACCCGATCCGCTGTCCGCATCGACTCAATAGTGTCGCACACATAGTGTCCATAATGATTCACGAATGTATATTGAGTCCGCACACTCAGTGCTATATAATCAACTCGCACACTTAGTGCTACGTAATCAAATCGCACACTTAGTGCTACATAGTCAAACTCGCACACTTAGTGCCGCATGGTCAGTTCGCACACTTAGTGCATCATATTCATTTCGCACACTTAGTGCAACATAGTCAAATCGCACACTTAGTGCTGTACAATTTAATCCCGCACACTTAGCGCCAATCTCATGGTCATAAATGGTTATCCCGCACGTTTAGTGCCGAGATCAACAACTCAGTACATCTTACCTCTTTTCTTTCTTTCAACAATTTCATCATCACATACGTACATGCACATATATATATATGTATATTTATTCATTCCATTCAGCATCAATACATAAACATTATGACCATTGAATAATACCAACTACATGCTTAATGACTTACCTCGTGTTGGGTAAGACCGGTTCCAACTCGACTACTCGATAACCCTTTTCTTTGCCTTTGCTCGATTCACCTCCTTTAACTCCTTGAGCCAAATCAATAATTTAAAATAGTCATTAATCGACTATTCAAGTATTACTTTCAGAATAATATATATATTGATTTGACTTTCACACACATAGCTTATAGTAAGCTTTATAATAGTCAATAAATAACTCATTGGCAAATTTTCATTAATGTTACAACAAAATCACATATTCACTACGAGCTGTTTTCCTGAGCGTAGTCGCTAAATTGTTTATAACTGGAGCTACAAAACTCCAAATCACTAGCCGTTAATTTTCCCTGAATATAGACTCGTATATCTTCCATCCATAAAATTTTCAGAATTTTTGACTTGGCCAATCAATACCAGATTTTTCTTAAAGATTCCACTATTTCACTGTTTGACTATTCTGACCACTCTTCACTACGAATCAAATTTCTCATTTTACAGAATTCAAAATGTGTTGTATTTGATCTCATTTGAAACTAGACTCATTAAGGAGTCTAAGCATATAAATTTTATCTTATAATCATTTTTGTACAATTTATAATGATTTTCTAAAAACAGAACAGGGAATCTAGTAGTCATTTTGACTCAGCCCCACAATACTTCAAATATCTCAAGATCGGTAACTCTTTTGTTTTCATAGTTTCTTTTGTAAGAAAATAGACTCCTCAAGCTTTAATGGCATAATTCACTCAGCTTCTAATTCAACTCCTACAAATTATGGCGATTTTCCAAAATCACCTTACTGCTGCTGTCCCCAAACAGATTATTATCGAATCAAATACTAACATTAGCATTTCACCTTAATAGCTAGCTTGCCAAGCCTTAATTTAATATATTTTCATTCAATTTGTTCTAATAACGCATAAATGGGTAAATTACATTTTTACCCCTAATATTTCGCACTTTCACAATTTAGTCTTTATTCCACAAAACACAAAATACACAAAGTTTGGTCACACTCCTTAAGGGCCGAATCTTCCTAGTGCCCATATAAGTCCATACATCTCATTTATTTCACCTTTGAGTCCTTCAAAAATTTGTTTTTGTAATTTAGCCCCAACTACTCAAAATCACCAAAAACTTCAACACAAAACATATTAATCTTTAACATATCTTTCACTTTTCATCAACAACTATCAAAAAGCTCAAGCACTCATCAATGGCAAAACACAAAATCATCATCAATCCACAAAATTGAACCATGGGTTTTTAGAACTCAAGTCAACTACTAAAACATGCATGCAACTCAAGAACAACATCAAACATACCTTAGTCTAGCAAACCACCATAGCCGATTTTCTCAAGCTCTTCCCTTCCTTTCTTTCCTCTATTCGGCCAAAGGTGTTCAAGAATGAACACACATTTTTTTTGTTTTCTTTCCTCACTCACGGCAACAAGGGGGGTATGGATGAGACCATTTTTTTTTTTCATCACCCTTCCTTTTCATTGTTTAATTCCTTTCTTTAATTATTTTAATTATCATGCTTAATTTTATTTTCCTTACCATACATCACTAACACAACATGTTGGTGACATGTTTCCACCCATAGCATGGCCGGCCACTACATATTAGGGAGGGGGAATTTGACATGCAAGTCCCCTTTTTCTTCCACATGCACTAATAGGTCCTCATGCATTGACCTATCACATTTTAAAATTTTCTCATATTAGTCCTATTGACTAAATTCACATGCAATCGACTAAATCGAAGCTTGAAATTTTCACACATTCATGATTACATATTCTAGATAATAAACATCACATTCAACCTTTCGGTGACTCGGTTTAGCGGTCCCAAACCACTTCCCGACTAGGGTCAATTTTGGGCTGTCACATGGTTAGAGAAACCTAAGAGAAAGTGAAACTAATTCGTGATTGCTTGAAAATAGCTTTGGATCGATTGAAATCGTACGTGGATTTGAAACGTAAGGATATCAAATTTCAGGTTGGTAATAAAGTGTTTCTGAAAGTATCATCGTGGAAGAAAATTCTTAGATTTGGTCGCAAAGGCAAGTTGAGTCCGCGTTTCATTGGGCCGTATGAGATTATGAAAGAATAGGACCAGTGGCATATCGACTAGCTTTACAATCGGAATTAGAGAGGATCCGCAACGTGTTCAGTTCGATGTTGCAACGAAACTGATCAGATCCTTTGCATGAATTTCCCCTATAGAGATTAAGATTCGACCCGATATGACATACGGTGAAGAACCAATCAAAGTGTTAGCTCGAAAGGTTAAATAGTGAGAAACAAAAACATAGCTCTAATGAAAGTTTTGTGGCAACGACACGGGGTCGAAGAGGCTACATGGGAACCCGAGGAAGCTATGAGAAAATAGTACCAAAACCTCTTTTCTGGTCAAATTTTCGGGACAAGAATTCCTAAAGGGGGAGAATTGTAACAACTCATTTTTGGGTCAATCAGAACAGTGGTTTCGTACCACAAATACAATGTAAAAATTTATTTTATTATTTCTTTAAGTCTACAACATGATAGAATAATTGTGAAAATTGCGTAAGAAATTTTATCGATTAAGTGCTCAATTTGTCTAGATGACTAAATTGCAATAGTGTAAACTTGAATTCTATAAGTTAAAGGTGTCTATTGCTATGAATTCTTAAATTAGAGGTCCTAAATGGTAATTAGACCATTATACTTCTTAGTGGACAAAATGGACATGGAATAGGTAAAAATTCAAAGTTTAAGTGAAGGCATTTTAGTAATCTAGTAAATAAAGACAAATAAGTAAAAATAAAGTGTCCATCTTCTCAAATTAGTACTCCATAGCCGAATTTGAAGAAGAAGACATAGCTAGGTTTTGGCCACTTTCAAGCTCGATTGTAAGTCCATTCTTGTCCCGTTTTTAATGATTTTTTATATTTTGAGATCGTTGTAACTTGATTTAGCTATTTCAAGGACTAATTTGAAAGAAAGTTAAAGTCTAAAATTTTACCCATGTTGAATATGCTTGTATTTTGATGTTTGATGGTAGAAATGCATGTTGTTGTTTGTTAATGACTTTTGTAAAGTGATTTTCGGTAAAATGTCAAATAGGGATTTATTTGTAAAAGTCTATAAAATGTGTAGAAAAGTGTGAATAAATGGAAATATGGGTTGTCATAAGCATGAAAAAGGTTCGACTAGGCTTGGGTTGTGAAGAAATTGAAAGAAATTCATTTTAAGAGCCTAAAGACTAATTGTAAATGTTGAAAAATTACGGGCAAAAATGTAAATTTTTCTATAAAATTTTTTTGGGGCTGAATTGAATAATGTGATGATTAAATAAGTTAAATGTGGTTATATATGAAGAAAAATAAAGTTCGGGTCTAGATCGGGGGAAAACAAAGTAATTGACGAATAGATCTCTTTGTCATTTTTGAAACCGAGTAAGTTCGTATGTTAAATAGCTTTATTATAATTGTATTTTAATTGCTTTATCTTCTAATTGTGTAATGCTTTAAGGACCGTCGCGATTTGGCAGTGGAATCCATACTGGTAGATTAGGATACAAGTGACATGCCACAAGGGTTTAATGTTATGTGATCCAGGTGCTGGTCCTGTACGTCCTAACCGATGGCTGAGTATACCAGCATATGTTGTAACAGCCCGTTTTTGGGTCAAATCAGAACAGTGGTTTTTAGGACACAAATCCGAAGTAGAAATATTTATTTTATTATTTCCTTAAGGTCTACGGCATGATAGAATGATTGTGTGAAATTTTGTTAGAAATTTTATCAATTGAGTACTCAAATTTGACTAGGACTAAATTACAATAGGTGCAAAATTTGAGTTCTATAGGCTCAAGGTAGTAAATTGTTATGGAAATTTGAAATTAGAGGTCCTTAAATGGTAATTAGACCATTATGTATGGACAAAAATGAACATGGTTAGGAGAAAATTTTCAAAGTTTAAGTGAAGGGCATTTTTGGTAATCTAGTAATAAGATAAAATTAAAAATAAAAATACCATCTTTCTTCAATTTAGTCCCCCATAGCCGAAAATTGCAAGAGAAGATATAGCTAGGGGTTTGGCCAAGCTTCCAAGCTCGATTGTAAGTCCATCTTTGTCCCGTTTTTAATGATTTTTATGTTTTGTGAATGTTGTAACTTGATCTAGCTATTTCAAGGACTTGAAAGAAAATCAAGTCTAAAACTTTACCCATGTAGAATAAGCTTTGTATTTTGATGTTTAATGGAAGAAAATGCCATGTTTGTTGTTAGTTAACAACATTTACAAAGTGATTTTTTGATGAAAATGTCAAAAGGGACATATTTGTAAAAGGTTGTAAAATGTGTGGTAAAATGTGAATAAATGGAAAATATGGGCTGTCATGAGCATGAAAAAAGGTTCAGCTAGGCTTGGGTAATGAAGAAATTGAATAAAATCATTTTATGAGCCTAGGGACTAAATGTAAATGTCAAAAGTTGAAGGGCAAAAATTTATTTTTTCCATAGTGTTTTTTTGGTTTTGAATTTGATATTA
>NC_053432.1:31060915-31140856 GCF_007990345.1 Gossypium hirsutum
ATACGTTGACTTCTGTTGTGCCCAAAGAGCACGTAACTTGGGAGTTCTTCCAAACCGAGTTTCGAAAGAAGTATATCAGTCAGAGATTCATTGACCAAAAACGGAAGGAATTTCTTGAACTCAAACAAGGTTCCATGTCGATTACCGACTATGAACGAAAATTTGTGAGGCTTAGCCGATACGCACGAGAATGCATTTCCTCAGAAGCCGTAATGTGTAAACGTTTCGAGGATGGACTGAATGATGATATAAAACTGTATGTTGGCATCTTGGAAATTCGAGAATTTGTAGTACTTGTCGAGCGAGCTTGCAAAGCCGAGGAGCTCAGTATGGAGAAAAGAAAAGCTGATATGGGAGCAAAGGAGTTTCGTAAGAGGTCTTCGGGGAGGCCCCTTCAACAATCATCGAAAAAGTTTAGAGATGATTTGGGCCGATCTAGAGACACTTCGGGTTTTTCTAGACGAGACTGTGATCGACCCCTTATGAGTGCACGAGTCACTTCAGTCGCCAGTGTTGGAAATGACTGTCGAGACAGAACGGAGTGTCAGTATTGTGGTAAATGGCACTCGGGGAGTTGTAGGTTCCATGACCGCTCCTGTTACAAGTGCGGGTCAGCTGACCACTTTATTAGAGATTGCCCGAGATTGTCTGAACACAACGTAAATCAGAGTGGGAAGCCTGGTGCTACTACTGCTCGGGGTAGACCATCTAGGAATACGGGAAATGCTAGTGGCGGTCAGAGAGGATCTAGAGATGCTACCACCAGATCTGAGGCTTGTGCTCTTGCTAGAGCTTACGCTATACGCGCGCGCGAGGATGCTTCCTCGCCAGATGTTATTACCGGTACTTTTACTCTCTTTGATACTAATGTGATTGCTTTGATTGACCCTGGTTCTACTCATTCTTATATATGTGAAACCTTAGCATCCAGTAAGACTCTACCTGTTGAGTCTACTGAGTTTGTAATTCGGGTGTCAAATCCCTTGGGTCATTACGTGCTTGTCGACAAAGTGTGCAAGAAATGTCCCCTAGTAATCCGAGGTTCCTGTTTTCCGGCCGATTTGATGCTCTTACCATTTGACGAGTTTGATGTTATCCTCAGTATGGATTGGTTGACCGTACATGATGCAATTGTAAATTGCAAAAGAAAAACCATCGATTTGAGGTGTGTAAATAACGAGATAATCCGAGTTGAGTCTACTGACTTGAATAGGTTGCCAGCTGTAATATCCTCAATGTTGGCTCAGAAATATGTAAGAAAAGGGTGTGAAGCATACCTTGCGTATGTACTTGATGACAAAGAGTTAGAAAAGAAGCCTGAATCTGTGCCAGTGGTTTGTGAATACCCGGATGTTTTTCCCAAAGAATTACCGGGTTTACCACCTGTTCGAGAGGTAGAGTTTGGCATCGAGCTTGTACTTGGGACTACACCGATTTTGATAACTCCGTATCGTATGGCACCAACGGAATTAAAGGAATTGAAAGCTCAGTTGCAAGAGTTGACGGATAGAGGTTTCGGTCGACCAAGTTTCTCACCTTGGGGTTCACCAGCATTGTTTGTGAAAAAGAAGGACGGAACCATGAGGTTGTGCATTGACTATCGTCAGCTGAATAAGGTGACGATAAAGAATAAATATCCGTTACCGCGTATTGATGATTTGTTTGATCAACTGAAGGGAGCCTCGGTGTTTTCAAAGGTAGATTTGAGATCGGGTTATTATCAGTTGCGAATTAGAGATTCGGATATACCCAAAACTACTTTCAGAACGAGATACGGCCACTACGAGTTCTTAGTGATGCCGTTTGGGCTCACTAATGCCCCTGCGGTATTTATGGATTTGATAAATCGGATCTTCAGACAGTATTTGGACCTGTTCGTAGTTGTGTTCATTGATGACATCTTGGTCTATTCAAGAGATAAGACCGAACATGCTGAGCACCTGAGATTAGTGTTGCGAATTTTATGGGATAAGCAGTTATATGCTAAGTTCAGTAAGTGTGAGTTCTGGTTAAGAGAGGTTAGCTTCTTGGGTCATGTGGTATCCGCATCGGATATTCGAGTTGATCCGAGCAAAATTTCAGCCATACTTAACTGGAAGCCTCCGAGAAATATTACTGAGGTTCGGAGCTTTTTGGGACTTGTCGGTTACTACCGACGGTTTGCAAAAGGTTTCTCGATGATAGCCACACCAATGTCGAAGCTACTTCAAAAACATGTTAAGTTCGAATGGACGGAAAAATGTCAGAAAAGTTTTAATCAACTGAAAACTTATTTGACTGAAGCTCCAATTCTAGTGCAGCCCGAATCAGGCAAAGAGTTTTTCATTTATAGTGATGCCTCCCTACTTGGGCTGGGTTGCGTATTGATGCAAGAAGGTCGAGTTGTGGCCTATGCGTCGAGAGAATTAAAGCCACATGAGAAAAATTATCCGACCCATGATCTCGAATTAGCTGCCATCGTATTCGCTTTGAAAATATGGCGACATTACTTATTCGGTGAGAAGTGCCATGTATTTTCGGATCACAAAAGTCTCAAATATTTGATGACCCAAAGAGACTTAAATCTGCGACAAAGACGTTGGCTCGAGTTGTTAAAAGATTATGAGCTTGTCATTGACTATCACCCGGGAAAGGCTAACGTGGTTGCAGATGCCTTAAGTCGTAAATCACTGTTTGCTTTACGAGCGATGAATGTACACTTGTCTGTTCTATCCGACAATGTGTTAGTGGCGGAATTAATGGCCAAACCATTGTTGATTCATCAAATTCGTGAAGCTCAGAAAGTCGATGATGAATTGGTTGCAAAACGGGCTGAATGTGTTCTGAATATGGAATCAGAGTTTCAAATTGATGATGACGATTGTTTGAGGTTCAAAAGTCGGTTGTGTGTTCCAAGAAATTCAGAACTCATTTCGATGATTCTGAACGAAGCTCATTGTAGCCGAATGTCAATTCACCCGGGGAGTACGAAAATGTACAACGATATGAGACGTCAGTTTTGGTGGCATGGTATGAAACGAGACATTTCCGATTTTGTTTCGAAGTGTTTAATATGTCAGCAAGTGAAGGCGGAACATCAAGTGCCTACGGGTTTACTTCAGCCGATCATGATACCTGAATCGAAATGGGATCGAGTCACGATGGATTTTGTATCTGGGTTGCCATTGTCGACAAGTAAGAAAAATGCGATTTGGGTTGTTGTTGATAGACTGACTAAGTTGGCTCATTTTATCCCCGTACGTACGGATTTTTCATTGGATAAACTAGCTGAATTGTATGTTTCTTAGATTGTGAGATTACACGGGGTACCGATTTCTATTGTGTCGGATAGAGATCCGAGATTCACCTCGCGATTTTGGAAGAAATTGCAAGAAGCTTTGGGTACCAAGCTGCATTTTAGCACCGCCTTTTATCCACAAACCGATGGTCAATCCGAGCGGATAATTCAGATACTTGAGGATATGTTGAGATGTTGCATCCTCGAGTTTAGTGGTTCATGGGAGCGGTATTTACCTTTGATTGAATTCGCTTACAACAATAATTTTCAATCAAGTATTAAGATGGCACCTTACGAGGCTTTGTACAGGCGTAAATGCCGTACGCCATTGTTTTGGACCGAGCTCGGTGAAAGTAAAATTTTCGGAGTGGATTTGATTAAAGATGTTGAACAGAAAGTAAAAATAATTCGTGAAAGTCTGAAGGCAGCATCAGATTGTCAAAAGTCGTATGCGGATTTAAAACGAAGAGATATTGAGTATCAGGTGGGGGACAAAGTGTTTCTTAAGGTCTCACCTTGGAAAAAGATACTCAGATTTGGCCGTAAGGGCAAACTGTAACACCCCGAACCCGAGACCGACACCGGAGTCGGACACGAGATGTTAACAAACTTTGAAAAAAAATTTTCCAGACACTGCCCAGTCTGAGTACTAGTCGCTTCAAAAATCATATCTTGAGTTTCACAACTCAAAAATCAGTTTTGTGATTTTTCCCTGAAACTAGACTCATGTCCCCACCTATGGATTTTTTTCTAGAATTTTTGGTTGGGCCAACTAGTACAGTTTATTAGTCAAAGTCTCCCATGTTACAGGGGTCGACTACACTGACCTTTTCCCATTACGACTGGGATATCTCTCTGCACAGAGCTTCAATACTGATGCCGTTTGTTTCTATGGAAACTAGACTCAGAGAGGAATCCATACATATATGGTATGACCCCTAATTATCTCTGGTCAATTTATAGTGAATTTCCAAAGGCGGAACAGTGAATCCAGAAACTGTTCTGGCCCTGTTCCACAAGAACCGGAATATCTCTTTCTGTACTGTTCCTATAATTGTTTCGTTACTTCCATATGAAAGTAGATTCATCAAGGTTTGATTACATAATTTATTCACTATTTAATTCCACTCCTACGAATTTATGTGATTTTTCAATTCTACACCACTGTTGCTGTCAAAATCTGTTTTCAAGATAAACTTTACCTATTTTGTGGTCACCATGGACCAACTAGGATTTTGCCCTACATAGGTCCACATGTGATCATATTTAGCCATTCCAATGGCTGATCATTAGCCCAACACTTCCATTTCAAACCATAGTCACATCATGAAACCATATATATACATACATACACACAAATGGTCTAATGCCATACTCCACTTTTACAAGCCATTTTCGCATGGCTTTACACACATACATCACAAAAGAACTTAAACAATAGGGGGTAGTCCTATACATGCCATATCCAGAGTTCAACTAAAGGAGTACCAAAAGAGCTTGATAGTGTAGATGACTTCGACTTCGCTGATCCCGAATCCGATAGCTAACGAACAAAATCTATAAAACAGAGAGCCAAAGCAACCGGGTAAGCATTTAAAGCTTAGTAAGTCTCAAGTAATGAAATCGGCTTTGACTACAGTATTACATTCACATAGTTAACTAAATCACTTTATTAACACACATTCTCATACTCATACTTACTTCACACTTCACCCACATAGGTACACAAGGTATCAACCTTTATAAAAGCCGAGAATTCGTTAGCCGATCGCACGAATACCATTTAAAACAAACCGACTTTCCAATGCACATGCAAACATACCTTATCATTCGGGTTGGTCAAGCATAATTATTAAATTAGTTACAGCACAAAATGCTCACATTCAACCCAAGTTTCTTCGGTATTTAACCGAATGCAACCGCAAACACATTTGCCTTCGGGTCTTAGCCCGGACATATCAACTCGCATAATTGCCTTCGGGTCTTAGCCCGGATATATCATCTCGCATAATTGCCTTCGGGTTTTAGCCCGGATATATCATCTCGCATAATTGCCTTCGGGTCATAGCCCGGATATATTATCTCGCATAATTGCCTTCGGGTCATAGCCCGGATATATCAACTCGCATAATTGCCTTCGGGTCTTAGCCCGGATATATCAACTCGCATAATTGCCTTCGGGTCATAGCCCGGATATATTCCAATGCTCATGCACACATATATCAATAATCATAACACATCCATATCATTTCTTCGTTACTAAGGCTCAAACACAAAACATTTATTAAATCTTTCAAATTTCGGCTCAATAGCCACACACAAAGAGCATGATTTCAATTGGCTTTATAACATAGTCTCTATGCACATTCGACTATCCGTCATAATATGACTAACCATTTCAATATAATTCAAGTAGGGTCATTACTCGAAGACTTACCTCAAATGTCGTCGAACGACTTCAACGGCTATTCAATTACTTTTTCCTTCCCTTTATCGGATCTAGTTCCCCTTTGCTCTTGAGCTTAAGTTCAACAAAAATTAAAATAGTCATTAATCGACTATTCAAATATTACTTTCCGAATAATATTATATATATTGATCCGACTTTCACACACATAGATTATAGCAAGCTTTATATTAATCAATAAATAATTCATCGGCAAACTTTCATTAATGTTTACAACAAAATCACATATTCACTACGAGCTGTTTTCCTGAGCAGTAGTTACTAAATTACTTATAACTGGAGCTACTAAACTCCAAATCACTTGCCGTTAATTTTCCCTGAATATAGACTCGTATATCTTCCATCCATAAATTTTTCAGAATTTTAGGCTTGGCCAATCAATACCAGATTTTTCTTAAAGTTTCCCCTATTTCACTGTTTGACTATTCTGACCACTCTTCACTACGAATCCAATTTCTCACTTTACAGAATTCCAAATGTGTTGTATTTAATCTCATTTGAAACTAGACTCATTAAGGAGTCTAAGCATATAAATTTTATCTTATAATCATTTTTGTACAATTTATAATGATTTTCTAAAAACAGAACAGGGAATCCAGCAGTCATTTTGACTCAGCCCCATAATACTTCAAATATCTCTAGATCGGTAACTCCTTTGTTTCTATAGTTTCTTTTGTAAGAAAATAGACCCTTGAAGCTTTAATGACATAATTCACTCAGCTTCTAATTCAACTCCTACAAATTATGGCGATTTTCGAAAATCACCTTACTACTGCTGTCCCAAGTAGAGTACTACCAATTCACCATATATCAACCATTTCATATAGGTTTCTTCTAAACTAATAATAACCGAACCATTTAGTCAAGCTTAAGGCTGATTCTATTTTGTTCATGTTAAGGTCACACCTCCCTTAAAAGAAATTCCAGCCTTCTTAACTTTAATTAGCTACTACCCATTCTTTAAACATTAAACACAATGCACTTAACAATTAAACCTCTATACCGAATTTGCTCACACAATAGTCCTTGACCGAAAGTTCTTAGACTCTAGCTACCCTAATGTCATTCCTTGAAGCACATCCGAATACATATATTTTTCTTTCTCTCTAAACTAGATTCGGCAACCCCATAAGCCATATTAACCTTAACTTTCAAGCTAGAACACTTAACAATTTAACACATCCAACCTAACTATCCATCTAATGTCATCAAAACTTCTACTAAAAATTTTAAGCTCCTAGGCCGAAATTCAACCCTCATAATAACCTAACTTCAATCCAAGATTCAAGTAGCTTTTAAACCAAACCTCCAAATTATGCATACATTTTCAAGAGTGGCATAAAACATACCTTTTTGTATCAAAACACCTTAGCCGAAATTCAACAAGAGTTTTTCTTCTTTCTTTCTTCAAGTTTCGGCAATGGAGGAGTAAGGATGAGTCACTTTGGTTTCTCCTCCCACTTCTCATTATATTATTTCCTTCCATACTATAATTCCTTTAATATCAATTATTAAATCCTTTGTTAATACAAAATTATTTTAATTTTGAATTAGTGGAGCATATTCCTTCCTTGGCCGGCCACCATGTTTATCATGGGTAAATTGACATGCAAAACCCCTCCTTTCAATGCATGTACTATTAGACCATTGTAAAATTAACCTCTCACTTTCCAACAAAGTTTCATATAAGTCCATATAAATAAATTCACATAAAGATGATCAAATTAATGCATGAGACTTTCACACATGCATTTACTCACTTCATAAACACAGAATATAACTTTTAATTATTTTCTTAACTCGGTTTTGTGGTCCCGAAACCACTTCCCGACTAGGGTCAATTTAGGGCTGTCACACAAACTGAGTCCGAGGTTCATAGAGCCATATGAAGTATCCGAACGAATTGGTCCAGTTGTGTATAGATTGATTTTGCCCCCTGAACTTGAAAAGATTCACAACATCTTTCATGTTTCGATGCTTCGACGTTATAGATCTGATCCATCACACGTAATTAATCCATCAGAGGTTGAAATTCAATCCGATATGAGTTATGAAGAAGAACCGATTCGTATCCTAGCTCGTGAAGTGAAAGAGTTGCGAAACAAAAGGGTTCCGTTAGTAAAAGTGTTATGGCTCAAACACGGGATGGAAGAAGCTACTTGGGAACCCGAGAACTCTATGAAAGAGCGATACCCAAACCTATTTACCGGTAAGATTTTCGGGGACGAAAATTTCTTAAGTGGGGGAGAGTTGTGACAACCTTAAAGTGACCCTAGTCGGAAAGCGGTTTCGGGACCGCTAAACCGAGTCACCAAATTATTTGAATATGATATTTATTGTCTAAAATGTGTGAATATGAATGTGTGAAAGTTTTAAGCTTTGATTTAGTAAATTGCATGTGAATTTAGTCAATAGGACTTATGTGTGACACTTTTGAAATGTGGTAGGTCAAAATATAAGGATCTATTAGTGCATGTAATAAAAGGGGTGGACTTGCATGTCAATTTCCCCCCTAATTAGTAGTGGTCCGCCATGACAAATAGGGTGGACAAAGTGTGATGGGTAAAACATGTCATAAACATGTTATGTTGGTGTTTCATGGGTGGAATGATAAAATAAGGAGCATGGTAATAAAATAATGGAGGGGAAAATGATGAAAACAAAGAAAAAAAAGTGTCCATCCTTTTTCATTTTTTGGCCGAAAGTTCTAAGGAGGAAGGAAGAAGGAGGGTGCTCTCTTGCTTCATGTTCGGCTTGGAAGAGGACTAGGAAGAGGTTCGGCCATACTTGTATCTAGGTTAAGGTATGTTGATGTTGTTCCATGAGATTCATGCATGCTTTTAGTTGTTAGCTTGAGTTCTACCTAGCCCATGGTTCAAATCTTTACTATGTCATGGAGATGATATTCGGCTAAGGTGGATTGGTGTTGATGTCATTTGCATGCTAAAAGTGAAGCTTTGTAAGGATATATGTGAGGGTGGATTGATGACATTTGAATTTTCTTTTTAGCATTTTTGAGTTAGACATTAAGTTCTTTGTTTAACCATGACCAAAATTGAAATGGTATGGTGTTTTGATGCATTCGGCCATGGTAGGAAGTAGAAGAGAAATATGGTTGTTGTTCACGTTATTTGGATGAGAAATGGTAGTAAGGTGAAGTGCTATTGTTAGTGTTTGATTTACTAGTGTATATAGTTGTACTAGCCGAGTTTTGAAATTGAAAAAGGGCTTGAGCACCATGTGTGGTATTGAGATTGTTTGAGTAAATTCATAGTCATTTATATGATGAATTCGGTTGTAGATATACATGCTTGAATAAGATGCACGCATGAATGAATAGATGGATTGGTGTTGCATGTGTTCGGTTATAGGTAAGCATGATGATGAATCTATCTTGACTTGGATAATCCACTCAAGGAGAAATTGCTAAAGTGCTTAGTAATTGATATTAGGTTAATGATGTGTGTTTTCGGTCATAAAGGTGCACATGAGGAAATGTTAGATTAATTGTATTAAATTACTCAATGTGATTAAAAATGCGTATGACCATTTTGTATTTGAGCTAAAAGTGGCCATATGACCTATCAAACTCCTTGTCATATTCGGCCATAAGCTAGCATAATGAGACTGTAACAGCCCAAAATTGACCCTAGTCGGGAAGTGGTTTCGGGACCACAAAACCGAGTCATAAAAATAATTAATTTCCATATTCTATGCTTATTATGTGTGTACATGAGTATGTGGAAGTTTCATTCTCCAATTTTGCCAATTGTATGAGAAATTATTAAATAGGGATCGATATGAGACATGGTGAAAATATGATAGGCTAATTTAAAATGGTCTATTAATGCATGTTGTGAAAATGATGGGTTTGCATGTCAAATTACCCAAAATTTGAGCTAGTGGTTGGCCATGCTATGGGTGGAAACATGTTGGGAACATGTTGGCCTAGTGAGGTATGTAGGAAAAAAATAAAATAAGGAGTATGGGTAATAAAGAAAGGAAAAACAAAAAAATGAGTGGTTGTTCCCCCCCCCCCCATTGCCGTGAGCTAAAGAAAGGAAAAGAAAAACTTGTTCATCCTTTTTCATCCTCTTTTGACCGAAAATTCTAAGGGAGGAGGAAGGAGTTCTTGCTTCATGTTTGGTTTGGAAGAGAATTAGGAGGAAGTTTGGCCATGCATGTAACTAGATTGAGGTATGTTTGATATTATTCTTTGAGATTCATGTATATTTTAAGTTGTAAGTTTGAAATCTACCTAGCCATGGTTCAAACTTTGTTAAATGATGGAGATGATATTCGGCCATGCATGTTACATTCTTGGTTGGTATTTTGATGTTTGATGTTGTGGTGATGAGGCATGAAGATGAGTTAAGATTCGGCCTAGGTGGAGTTTGTGTTAATGCCATTGCATGCTAAATATGAAGCTTGTTAATGATGCATGTGATGGTGGATTGATGATTCTTGAATCTCTTTTTTTTTAGCATTTTTGAGTGAGCACATATGTGCATTGGTTGCTAGATGGGGAAGAATCGGCTAGCAAGTTGTGTGCTAAGGCCGAATCTAATTTTTGTAGGTTAATGAGTAATGCATGTGCTAAATTGATGGAAAGGGAGAGGATGCTTTACTAGTGTATAAATGATATAAAGATTTTAGAAATTATTTTTGCTTAGGTGTATGTATGATTAGGTATATTCGGCCATATGAGTAAATATATAGATGATGTTAAATTTGATTATGTATAATGGGCCATATAGGGTACACATTGTGATATTAACTTTGATTCTCCATAATTGATCAAGTGGGTGATTAGTAAGGGTGATTGCCGAATATACTAACATACATATGCATGTGTCATTGGATTGTAAATATTTAGCAAGGCGGTTAAACTAGTTGATTTATTGATTAAGCTCAAGGAGTTAAAGGAGGAGAATCGAGCAAAGGCAAAGAAAAGATCATCGAGTAGTCGAGTTGGAAACATCTTACCCAACACAAGTAAGTCATTAAGCATATCTTTGGTATTGATTTAAAGGATCGTAATACCTATACCATTGTGTTTAATGAGATGAAATGTATACAAATGTATATGTAAGTAGAGATGAAATTTGTCGAATGTAAAAAGGAAGTGAAGCCTATTGAGTGGCTGGTTTTCGGCACTAAGTGTGCGGGCAATAAGTGTTCACGGTCATGAGATTGGCACTAAGTGTGCGGGTTTAAATTGTACAGCACTAAGTGTGTGAGTTTAAAGTACATGGCACTAAGTGTGCGTGGTTGATTATTAAGCACTATGTGTGCGAACCCAATATATATTTTCTATAAATTATTTACATTAAGGGTGCGACCTTACCGAGTCGATTTTGGACAGCGGAAAAGGTAAGTGTGCGAACTTGAAATGCATGGCACTAAGTGTGTGAGTTTAAAGTGCATGGCACTAAGTGTGCGCGGTTGATTATTAAGCACTATGTGTGCGAACCCAATATATATTTTCTATAAATTATTTACATGAAGGGTGCGACTTTACCGAGTCAATTTTGGACAGCGGAAAAGGTAAGTGTGCGAACTTGAAATGCATGGCACTAAGTGTGTGAGTTTAAAGTGCATGGCACTAAGTGTGCGCGGTTGATTATTAAGCACTATGTGTGCGAACCCAATATATATTTTCTATAAATTATTTACATGAAGGGTGCGACTTTACCGAGTCAATTTTGGACAGCAGAAAAGGTAAGTGTGCGAACTTGAAATGCATGGCACTAAGTGTGTGAGTTTAAAGTGCATGGCACTAAGTGTGCGCGGTTGATTATTAAGCACTATGTGTGCGAACCCAATATATATTTTCTATAAATTATTTACATGAAGGGTGCGACTTTACCGAGTCAATTTTGGACAGCGGAAAAGGTAAGTACCTTGAGTTCATGGCTAATAGGCGCTATGTTTATATTTGGAGTTGAGCTTGGTAAGTTTTGAACCTATGTGACGATTATAGTTGAAGTCACGTACATAAGGTTCATTGTGGAATAGGTGAAAGTTCGTTTAATTGTATGATTATAACGAAAATAAAATGATGTATGAAAGGCCAATGTAGGACTTGGTATGAGATTGAACCATAGGGTTAAGGAACTATGGTATAGTTTGGTATGGATGGAGTACTTAACCTCATTTCATTGTTTCCTGTTGTGATAATTTTATTAATGGATGGTTGTGGAATGCTTATGGCTTACTGAGTTATATACTCATTCGGTGTTTGCTTGTCACCTATTCTAGGTTTCTTGGACTCGTCTCTTTTTGCGTGATCGTGCCGTCGTCGAAGTCATCACACCGGCTAGCAAGTTTTGGTACTTTCTTCTTAGTCGGCTTAGGAGAACATTTCGGTATGTATAGGCTATTATGTTGTGTTTGAACTTTGGTATGTAAACTTTTAGCCATGCGAAAATGGCATAAATGTTCGGTTGGGTTTGGTTTCATAACGTGAGGTCGTAAATCTTGATAATTCGACCTTTTTATGCCATATGTCATGGTTGATTATTTTGGTGTTAAAATTCATGATATGGCAATAGTGTAGTAGGGAGATGTTTGGCAATGATTAGCCTTTGGCATGGCTAGTCATGATCATAATTTGTGATATGTATGACGAATTACTAGTTAGATCAAGGAGAAATCACGAAATGGGCATAGTTGCTTTCGTAACAGATGCTGCAGCAGTAGTGACGTGGGATTGAAAAATCACTAAAAAAAGTAGGAGTGGAATAAATTGATGAATAAATTATGTATTCGAAGCTCGATGAGTCTATTTTCATATAGAAGCAACGAAAAGATCATATGGACAGTATGTTAAGAGATATTCAGGTTCTCGTGAGACAGGGCCAGAACGGTTTCTGGATTCCCTGTTCCGACTTCGGAAATTCATTATAAATTAACCAGAGACAATTAGGAGTCATACCATATATGGATAGATTCCTCTATGAGTCTAGTTTCTATAGAAACAAACGGCATCAGTATTGAAGCTCTGTGCAGGGAGATATCCAGGTCGTAATGCGCAAAGGTCAGTGTAGTCGATCCCTGTAACATGGGAGATTTTGACTAATAAACTGTACTAATTGGCCCGACCAAAAATTCTAGAAAAAATATGTAGATGGGCATATGAGTCTAGTTTTAGGGAAAAATCACGAAACTGATTTTCGAGTTGTGAAACTCAAGATATGATTTTTAAAGCGACTAGTACGCAGATTGGCAGTGTCTGAGAAATATTTTTATAAAAGGGTTTAAAGTCTGTTAACATCTCGTGTTCGACTCCGGTGTCGGTCTCGGGTTCGGGGTGTTACAGAGACTTTAATAAGTTAAATTTGTTTGAATTAGCTCAAGAGCTTAGAGGACCAAAGTTGGATAAGGGAAAGGAAAAAGTGATCGAATAGCCGCCGAAATCGTTCGGCAACATCCGAGGTAAGTTTTCGAGTAACGAGACTTAGTTTACGATTTGATTAAGTCCTGACGTATGAGCATAACAAATATACGGTGATATGATGATTCTACTTGAATTATATGTTGAGTTAATTAGTCTATAGGTATGACGGGTAGCAGTATGTGCATAGAGATCGTGTCATAAAGCAAACTAAACCATGCTGTTTGTATGTGGCTAGTGAGCCGAAAATGGGATTGCTTAATACGTGACTTGTGTTTGAACTCTAATTATGAAAATGAAATATAGATGTGTCATGATTTATTGAGATGTGCATGAATATTTGGATGATAACCGGGCTAAGTCCCGAAGGCATTTGCGCTAGTGACTAGTTCCAGGCTAAGTCCCGAAGGCATTTGTGCGAGTTACTATATCCGGGCTAAGTCCCGAAGGCATTTGTGCGAGTTACTATATCCGGGCTAAGTCCCGAAGGCATTGGTGCGAGTTACTATATCCGGGCTATGTCCCAAAGGCATTCGAGCGAGTAGCTATACCCGGTTAAATCCTGAAGGCACTTGGCTTGGGAATGAGCAACCTTGCTGTAATAGTTTCAACTAATATGCTCGTAAAATCCCAGTGATGAGGTATGTTTCGTATATGCATTGAATTAGTTGATCCCTTACAAATAGTATTCGCTCAGTCGATAAATGAGCTACCGGCCTTTGGCTAAGTTGATCTTTTGTGTATGAATATAAGGGTTGGTAATGTGAAGTAAGTATGATATTGAGAATTTTTGCATATGAAATTAACCGTTTAGCCATATGAATGCTACACTTTAGTTGTGTCTACTTTCATGGCTCAAAACTTACTAAGCATTAAATGCTTACTCCGTTTCTTTGAATCTCTGTTTTATAGATTTTGGTTCGTCAGCTATCGGACTCGGGATTTTCAAAGTCGAAGTCGTCCACACTATCAAAGCCCCTTTTGGTACACTTTTGGTTGAACTTTGAAATGGCATGTATAGGACTACCCTTTTTGATGTTGGTCATGTACCTTTCGGTATTGTACAAATTTGGATAGCCATGCAAAGATGGCTTATATATATTTTTGAGCATAATGTTATAATCATTTTGTATGTATATGGTTATTGAGAGGTGTGGATGTGCTTGACAATGATTGGCCATTGGAATGGTTAATCACATCATACTTTGTGCTATATATGCTAAAGGGTTAGTTGAATCATGGAAACTATGTAATAGGTAAAGTCTACCTTAAAGGCAGATGCTGACAGCAGCAGTAGTGTGAATTTGAAAAATCACTAAAAATAGTAGGAATAGAATTAAATAGTGAATAAATTATGTAATAGAACCTTGATGAATCGACTTCCATATGGAAGAAACGAAATGGTCATATGAGTCGTATTTTTAAGGGATATTTAAGTTTTCGTGGGACAGGGCCAGAGCGATTTCTGGATCCCATTATCTGACTTTGGAAATTCATTATAAATTAACCAGAGATAATTAGAAGTCAAGCCATATATGTATAGATTCCTTTTTGAGTCTAGTTTCATTATAATCAAACTGCATAAGTATTGAAGCCCTGTATAAGGAGTTATCTAAGTCTCAGTGCAAGAAGGTCAGTGTAGTCGAACCCTATAACAGGGGAGACTTTAACTAATAAACTGTACTAATTGGCTTGACCAAAACTTCTAGAAAAAAATTTTTGGATGGATATATGAGTCTAGTTTCAGGGAAAAATTACAAAACTGATTTTTGAGTTTTGGAACTCAATATATGATTTTTAAGGTGACAGTGACGCAGTTAGCCAGCTGTCTGGAAATTTTTAAAATGGACTGTGAACATACATGAATTATGTTTGTTAGCACCTCGTGGTCGCTTACGACAACGGTCTCGGGTACGGGGTGTTACACCTTCACTTTAATAAACCATAGCTATTAGACACCTTTAGCTATTAGAACTCAAGTTTTACGCTTTACACGATTTAGTCCTTTTTATCAAATTAACTATTCAAACGATAAAATTTCTTAATGAAACTTTCACACATGCATATTATCATGCTGTGAACACTTAAAATAATATTAAAATAATTTTTTTCAACATCAAATTTGTGGTCCCGAAACCACTGTTCTGATTTAACTAAAAACGGGTTGTTACAAAAAACATGATAATTTAGCACACTTATGACAATTCTTAAGCACTCACCAAAAAAAGCTTTGAGAATTTAAAAGAGTTTACCTTTTCCTTTATCCTTGCTGATAGATGGTCTGGCTGGTTCGCAACTTTCATAAACACGCACTGAGGTTACTTAAGCAGAAAAAACTTTACAGATTTCACACATGTAAGCAAACCTAGCTTTCTGGACAATCAACCCTAGCAGGATTGAGACTTACCTTGGTTATTACGAACTTGGTTCAAAACAGAGACTTGACAACAAAATATCGATGAGAGAATTCTCATGAAGGGATTATTTATAGTCATTGAGTGACTTAGTGATCTTAGGATACCCTACTAGACTTAGCAACCATATTCGGTTTAGAAGAAGGGTACTTGCACAAAAAGTATTCCTAGATACACAGTATCTTTATTTCCTAATTTGAGTCTAGCTTGACTTTGATTAGCGAACCCTAGCTCACCAAACCAATTGGCGAACCCAACTTGCAATAAATCTAACGAACCACTTACCACATCTTTTGGTATATATTGCAACATTGAAACACTAGCGAACCTCCACTTTCGAAGCCAAAACTTCCCATCCCGATCTCAAGATGTTTCACCCCTTTATTACATAAGAGGCTTTTGGGATTCTTCCATATTGGGTTCAATTATAAGTACTTTCTGAGCGTTCAATCAAATATTTTATAATTTGATCCAACCCAATATTTGTTTTTCTATTTCTAAAAAAAACTTCAATATATTTTCAATTAAATAATTTTCTCAACCCAATTCTAATTTTGTTAAGATTATTAGGACTTTACCATAAAAAGAATCTATGAGAAAATATATTTAATATTTTCGCATTCAATGGTTCATTATAACCAAATGATTATTTCCATTTTCGAACTTTATTTATTCGAAAAACATAAATTCCTTTTTTAGGTAATTTTCATTTTTAATTTCATTTTGGAGAAAACCACATTGATTTCCAAATGATTTTATTTCTCCATTTTCATTTTCATTTCCGAGAAAACCTTAATCATTTCCCACTTTTTCCCATTTCTCCATTTCTATTCATTTTTGTTCATTTGATTCAACATGCAATTCATTTCTGGTTTCAACGAGCTAGTGGAGGAATCGATTGGACATATGCAATTAAGGCTAAAATGATTTATAATTAAGTTCCAACTTTTTACCTATTAATTATAAAATCATTTTATCACAAAGTCATTCCACTATAGTATCATGACTAAGCACTCCCTAACGACATACCATTACGAAAGCAACTCGATCAGTACTCTTCCAATGACGTTGTCATAAGTGTGTTACCCTCATAGGATATCCTTAATCTCTTTGGGATAATATTCATGCTCCCAATAGAATCCTATTTTATCTCATTGTAATCATTACATCTTTCTTCACAAAAAGTCAATCAATAGTGATTAAGTCATCCATCACAAAGACGAATGACCCGTAACCACGTTTACTTTTCATCAACCATATAATGCCAATGAGAGGTTATCATTTACCCATGTTTTAGGCTATGAATTCCACTATTGTGAATAATGCTACATACTACAGAAGTTGTACACCTAATGCAACAGCTTTTCGTTCCTTATCTATTTGAACTCAAGCTTTTACTTACATCAAAGTGTATGAGTCAAGCATACATACTTTTTCATCCACTCAGGGTTTGTATGCCACACTATGAACATCGCAAGTGAATAAATCCATAAAAAAATTCAAGATTTATTCTTCTTGGGTCTAGTTCAATGTACTGTCATTCCAGTCAGTCAAATCTATGTCTATATCTTCTGGGAGTCATCCGCTCCAATGCCCAAGACAAAGCATCTCCTCAATTAGACTTGATAGACAAAACATTAGTCTTTCAATCAGTTTTTTCATTTTCGGTTAGATTAAGGACATGTTTAGGTTTGTCTACTACTATAAGTTGTCTTTTTGTATTATGATCCAAGCACGTAATATCGTTTAGTATTAGTTTAAACATTAGAGAACTAAGGAGCAACATTTTGTTTCCATTTTACTTTGCATGCAAAAACCATATGAGTAGAATTATACAAAATATATTAATTTAATCAATGAATTTATTCTATTAGCCAATCTGTTCGAAAAATTACAAGTTTACAAATGAATATATACACTCAGGGCACCAGATCCAATATATAGATGTCTTAATATTGTTTCAATCGATTTGCTAAATTTTGATTAGACTATGGAATATCTAGATTAACTACTAATATAAATTGTCTTCTCACATTATGATCCAACCACATAATGCAACTTAATATTAGTTAAACATTAGATAATCAATAAGCTAATATTTGCCAACATTTCTTTTTGCATGCAAAATCCATTGAGGATTGATTCAAATGATATTAATTTATAGTGGAATTTTATTTCAATCATTCTATTCAAAAAATTACAAGTATAAATTGATGAATATACGAAACTTATGACAATAGATCCTGTGACAGCCCTAAATTGACCCTAGTCGGAAAGTGGTTTCGGGACCACGAAACCAAGTCATAAAAATAATTTATAGTCATGTTTGATGCTCATTATATATGAATATGCATGTGTGAAAAATTCATGCTTAAATTATGTGTATATGGTGCGAAATTTATTAAATAGGACTTGTGTGAGAAAATTTAGAAATGTGCTAGGCAAATGTTAAAGTGGCCTATTAATACATGTTAGAAAATGCTTGTACTTGCATGTCAAATTAGCCAAATTCTAGATGGTGGCCGGCCATGTTATGGACTAAAACATATTATAATTATTTTATGTTAATATTTTATGTTAAAAATAAAAATATGGATAATAAAAAAATGTTGATTTGTGGGAGGAGAAACCAAAGTTTCTCCATCTTTGCTCCTCATTGCCGTAACTAGAAGAGAAAAAGCTTTGAGAAATTCGGCTATGGTGGTTAGCTAAATTAAGGTAGGTTCAATGATGATTCTTGGATTTTTAACATTTTTAAGTTAGTCATTAAGTTCTTTGCTCAACCCATGACCAATTTGGAATGGTGTGGTGTCTTGAGCATTCGGCCATGGTAGAAAATGGAAGAGATATATGGTTGTTTTCATGTTTAATGAATAAGTTACAAATGGTTGTTAATTGTGATAGTTTAAGGTAATTTTAAGTAGTTTGAATAAATGAACAATAATAATAATAAATCATCTAGTGAATTGGTGTAATTGTCGAATTTGAACTAGGAAGTTATTGAGTAATGTTTGTACTTTAAGTGATAGAATAGAGTGAATGCTTGGAATGTGATATGTGTGAATTATAAGTTGGATTAAAGGCTGTTATATTGCCTTATCATTTTCGGAAATGTGCTTTGTCAAAGAAATTGAGGGTTGATGTTTAAGTGATGTAAGTAGAGGTATATTCGGCTTGTAGTTTTATAGATGTAATATGAGTGTTAGGTCGGAATGATGTTTAAGTACAAATGTATTTGGATGGATGTGCTTATAAGTATAACTTGAGATAAAATGGTGTTTAGTCATTATAAATAACCATATTTGTAGAATGTGTTAAATTATATATATTCGGCCTTAACATAGATATGCATATATCTATAAAGTTGTTAATGCCTAAGTAAGATGTTGGGTTGTGCATGACTAAAGAATATATATATATACATATATATGCGTATGGTGTTTGATAGTTAACCATTAAGTCATATGTACCTCAACCTTATAATATACATGTATTATATTAAATCGCCTATTTGATTTGAAATTAAATGAATTCAATTGTTTTAAATTAAGCTCAAGAGCAAAGAGGATCTAGATCTGATAAGGGAAAGGAAAAAGTAATCGAATAGCCGTTAAAGTCGTTCGACAACATCCGAGGTAAGTCTTTGAGTAATGGAACTTAGTTTATGATTTGATTAAGTCATGACATATAAGCATAACAAATAAACGGCGATATAATGATTCTACTTGAATTATATATCGAGGTAATTAGTTATACTTATGACTGGTAGCCGAATGTGTATAGAGATCATGTTACAAAGCCAATCAAAATCATGCTCTTTGTATG
The DNA here is from genome assembly GCF_007990345.1 of Gossypium hirsutum. Taxonomy (NCBI): domain Eukaryota; kingdom Viridiplantae; phylum Streptophyta; class Magnoliopsida; order Malvales; family Malvaceae; genus Gossypium; species Gossypium hirsutum. The sequence continues at coordinate 31,080,295 of NC_053432.1, forward strand.
TGGCTATTGAGCCGAAAATGGTAAAGGTTGATAAGTGTCTTGTGTTTGAGTTCTAGTAATGAAAATGAAATATAAATGTGTTATGATTTATTGATATATGTGCATGATTATTCGGATGATAACCGGACTAAGATCCGAAGGCATTTGTGCTAGTGACTATATTCGGGCTAAGTCCCGAAGGCATTTGTGCTAGTTACTATATCCGGGCTAAGTCCCGAAGGCATTCGTGCTAGTTACTATATCCGGGCTAAGTCCCGAAGGCATCTGTGCTAGTTACTATATCCGGGCTAAGTCCCGAAGACATTTGTGCGAGTTGCTATATCCGGCTAAATCCCGAAGGTACTTGGGTTTGGAAATGAGCGATCTTGCTGTAATAACTTCAATTAATACGCTCATAAATCCAAACGATAAGGTATGTTTCGTATATGCATTGGAAAGGTTGATTCCTTTTAAATAGTATTCACTCCATTGATTAACAAGCTTCCGGCCTTTAGTCAGGTTTGATCCTGAGTGTATGAATATAATGGTTGAAGCGTGAAGTAAACATGATTTTGGGAATATGCGTATATGCAATTGTTCATTTAGTCATACGAACGCTATACCTTAGTTGTAAATAATTTCATTACTTAAAACTTACTAAGCATCAAAATGCTTATTCTGTTGCTTTAATTCTCTGTTTTATAGATTTTGTTCGTCAGCTATCGGACTCGGGAGTGTCAAAGTTGAAGTCGTCCACACTATCTAAGCCCCTTTGGTACTCTTTTAGTTGAATTTTGATAATGGCATGTATAGGGCTGACCCTTGTTGTTAATTAAGTATTTTTTGGTAATGTATATTCGTATAGCCATGCGAAAATGGCTTGTATATTTTGAGTATAACATTATGGTCATTTTGTATATATGGTCTTATGATATGGTTATTAAGTGGTGTGGAAATGTTGGTAATGATTCGCCATTGGAATGACCAATCATGGTCCTATTGGTGCTACGTACGTCATGGCTAATCGTGATTATACTTGAAAATGATGTATGTCAATTTACTAATTGATTCATGGAAAATTATGAAATAGGTAAAATTTACCTTAGAATAGATGCTGACAGCAGCAGTGATGTGAATTTGAAAAATCACTAAAAATAGTAGGAATGGAATTAAATAGTGAATAAATTATGTAATCGAATCTTGATGAGCCTATTTTCATATGAAAGAAACGAAACGACCATATGAGCTATATTTTATGAGATGTTTAAGTTTTCGTGAAACAGGGCCAGAGCATTTTCTGGATCCCCTGTTCTGATTTTGGAAATTCACCATAAATTAACCAGAGACAATTAGAAGTCATGCTTTATATGTAAAGATTCCTTTTTGAGTCTAGTTTCATTAGAAATAAACGGGATAAGTATTGAATCTCTGTACAGGGAGATATCTAAGTCGTAATGCATGAATGTCAGAGTAGTCGAACCCTAAAACAGGGGAGAATTTAACTAATAAACTGTACTAATTGGCCCGACCAAAAATTCTAGAAAAAAATTTGTAGATGGATATATGAGTCTAGATTCATGAAAAATTTATGGAATCAGTTTCTGAGTTTTGGAACTCGAGATATGATTTTTTAAAGTGGCTGTGATGCAGTTAGCCAGCTTGCCTGGAAATTTCGAAATGAACTGTGTAAGTAAATGAATTAAGTCCGTTAACACCTCGTGTTCGAATCCGGCAACGGTCTCGGGTACGGGGCGTTACAGATCCCAACATTTAGAACACCCATACACTACTTTGATATGGCTTAAGAATTCTTGTACAATATGTTTATGTTGTATGGGACGTGTAGATAAGGATAAGGTATTTGTTAGTCTATTTTGGAAAATTTTGTTCAGGATGTTGGGGATTTAAATCAAATTAGCTATTGCTTATAACCCTGAGACTAATGGCAAATAAAAATGGTTAATAGGTGCTTGGAGACCTATTTGATATGCATGATAGGTGAGAGATCTAGTGATTGCTATCGTTGGTTGCTTCTTGCAAAATTTTGATACAATATCACATATCATTCTTCTATTCACACCATCCTTTACCAAGCTTTATATGGGCAAGAACCTCCTATTCATTATCATTACCTAGCTAGAAGTTCATTGGTGGTAATTGTAGACAGGAATCTACAACAAAGGGAGACTATCATGAAGATGTTAAATTTTTATTTGTAAAGGGCCAGAGACAAGATAAAACCAATGGCCGATAGAAGGAGAAGTGATCAAGAGTTTCGAACAAGAGACATGATTTATTTGAATTTACAACCTTATCGTCAACAGCCAGTGCATAGGAAAACTAATTACAAGCCTATTCCCAAGTACTTTGGACCATTTCTTATGGTAGCCAATATGGAAAAGGTGGCTAATAAGTTGCAATTACTAACAAGGTCCAGAGTATATCATACTTTCCATGTTTCTCAGTTTAAGAAGTTTATTAAAAATTTTCTTTTAAAGTTATCTTGCTTGGTTCAGATAGGACTATTATTAAAAAGCTACTTGTAATGTTGGAAATGAGAATGGTTAAAGGGGAAAGTTTGCAGTGATTGAAGTTTTGGTTTGGTAAACTAAATCATTTCCTGAGTGTGCCACTGGGTAAGTAAGATTGCTAATCAAGTTAAAACCTAATTGATGATAATATTATTAATTACTTCAAATTTTATGAATGGATAGAGTTGATTTTGGGTTGAATCATTATAGGGTAATTTGGAGTCCAGGTTTATTTGAATCTAAATTGAATAGGTTCAAATTATTGATTTCTTAATTTCAGTAATCTATGTCTATTTTATGGGTTATGAAGACTAATCTTGTGATTGCCTCTTTCAATAACATAATTTCCAACGTTCATTGTAACACCCCACACCCATACCCTTTGTCGGGATGAAATACGAGGCATTACCTAACTAAACTCATGCTTTCAAATATTTTCAAGTCACCAAAACTCCGTTCAAATTAAAACTTTTTTCAATTTCAACTTTAAACTTCTTATCATGGGCCTACAATCCCCAATCGACTATTGGAAACTATTTGGGATCAACCGGGACCCTTAAACCATCTATAGGAAATTTGTCTCTAAAACATGGCACATCCCCGTGTGGAAGGGCAACACGCCCGTATGGCCATTTCAACATGGTCGTGTTGATGGCCCGTGTGTCTCACACGGCCTAAGCAATATAGGGATAGGCCCATGTTCTCCACCCCTGTGGAAATAATTTTAAAAGCACACCTACAGGGGTTTTCACAAGGCCTGGCACACACCGGTGTCCTTGGCCCGTGTTCTTCAGACGGCCAAGACACGCCCGTGTCCCAACCCGCATGCAAAAACATGGACATTCTATTTCTGATGTCAGTAACCCCAAAATATCACACGGCCAAGGCACACGCCCGTGTACTAGGATGTGTCCTTCACATGACTAAGACGCACAGCCGTGTCTCTGCCTGTGTGTTTACTACAATGCATACTGACTTGAAACTTTTATGTGCAAGGGACACACGATCGGACCACACGCCCATAGGGTAGACCGTATGTCACACACGGCCTAGACACACGTCCGTGTGTCTACCCGTATGGACAATACAAGGCTATTTACCAACCCTCTTTGCCACCCTTACTTACACAACCTACACATTAGCAACCAAAACCAATACAAGGCTATCTCATGCAACCAAATAAGCCACAATAAACAACATCCCATGTGTGCATTTTACTTATCTATGAAGATAACATCTTTGTATATAAATCAAAATGAATATTAGCCATAATTCGAGGCTTAATACAAAATGAGAGATTTATCCCAAACCAACACATTTGGCCAAATTGATAATGACACAAAACACAAGTCTAGTTCCTTATACTTTCCATATTCAAAAATATAAATCGAACTATACTGAATGCTTCGATTGATAGTGTGATCGATATCTCTGACTTCCATTGATCCTTGAGCTAGATAGGCGTCACTATAAGAAAATGGAAAAGGAGAGGGAGTAAGCATAAAGCTTAGTAAGTTGCACATAAATGAATATACAACATAACTTTACCATTCATCAACAAGCTCATAACATAAAATTGGGCATAAGCAAAACTTACTCATCAATATTTAGTACACATCGTATATCATAAAATGGGCTCATATTCTATATATACAAAATAGGTACCTGTACCACTCACAACACAGTTATACTTTCCTCGTTAACTTGAAATCATAACTTTCACCGTTGAACCATTTGGAACACTATCAAATATTCATTAAGCCTCAAACATGGGGAAAGGTGCTGATGCCATGTCCCAGACATGGTCTTACACAAGCTCTAGCATATCTATGTCGATGCTATGTCCCAGACATGGTCTTACATTGACACATCTCATAGCCGATGCATGTCCCAGACATGTCTTACACTGACTTGCGTCTCAGGGCCGATGCATGTCCCAGACATGCCTTACACTAGCACTCGTCTCAATGTCGATGCCATGTCCCAGACATGGTCTTACACTAGCTCTCATAATGTGGGTGATGCATGTCCCATACATGTCTTACACTAGCTCACAATAACCCATATGTTATGTCATGAATATCTGATTTATTTCTTAGGTTCAAACGGGATCTATACTATCTCTATTACCATTATGCTTTCTCAATTCCAAAATCAAGCAATTCGTGCTATATTAAACTCAAGTACAATTCAACACATGCATTAACATTGTAGTTGTATTATTTACATACATCTTACCTCGGATTACAAAATGTGGCGACTAGTCGAGTTAATTGATTTGATTAGCTTTCCCTCGGTTTAAGTTTGGATTTGGTGATTCTTGATCTATAATCGCAAAATGCACTTATTTAGTCACTAAATATAAGCAATCGAAAATTCATATCTTTGGTAAAATGACCATTTTGCCTCTAGACTTTGACAAAATGACCATTTTACCCCTAGGCCCGAAAATTGATTTTTATCAAATTTCTTCATATACCCTTTTTACTCTTATAGCAACTCCAAATTCCCACTATTTCACATACTTAACATCTATTTTACAACTTATGCAATATAGTCCTTTTAGGTGTTTTCATGCTAACACCTTTCACAAAAGTTGTTCATAACACACCCAAGACTTATTTTCTTCCATAAAAACTCAGCAAACATTACAAACCATTTCATGGCAAAACCCTACACTCTTGATCATTTTGCAAAATAGTACCATCATTTGAAAGCTCATGCTTCAAGGGTCTCAAAAGTACAAAAATATTCAATAAAAGCCATTAAAATTACTTACTTGTGAAGGCTTAAAGTTGCTAAAATTTCAAGCTCTTAAAACCCCCATTTCTTTGCTAAAATTTTGGCCAAAAGAAAGGATGGAGAAAAGAAAATGATAGCTAGGCTTTTTGGCATTATTATAATACACCTTATGTCATCAATATTACCTAATGTTGACTTTACCACACTTTCATCTCTCATGGCTGGCTAAGCTATCACAATAGGGTCTAATTGCTCTTTAATGACCCCCAATTTTTATTCCCTAGCTATTTGACACTTTTAGTTATCAATTTAGGACTTTTGTATTTTATGCGATTTAGTCCTTTTTTTCAATTGAGCTCACGAACGTCAAAATTAACTCACCAAATTTTTCATACACTAATATAAACATGCAATGACTAAAAAATAATAATAAAATAATTTATTCAACTCTGGATTTGTGGTCCCGAGACCACTATTCTGACTAGGCCCTAAATCGAGCTGTTATATTTCCCCCTTAGGGATTTTCGTCCCCTAAAATCTTACCAGTGAATAAGTTCGGGTAATGATCTCTCATAGTCTCCTCAAGTTCCTATGTGGCTTCCAAGACTCCATGTCTATGCCACCAAGCTTTCAGGAGTGTTATACTCTTATTCCTTAACTATTTGACTTCCCAAGCCAAAATCTTGACCGGTCTTCGCTACAAGTCATGTCCGAATAAATCTCAACCTCTGTTGGTGCAATCACATGCGAAGGGTCTGATCTATAGCGGCGTAGCATGGATACATGGAACACGTCGTGAATCTTTTCCAACTCTAGTGGCAAAGCCAATTGATAGGAAACCGATCCTACACTCTCGATAACCTCATAAGGTCCAATGAAATGAGGACTCAACTTGCCTCTTCTACCAAATCTGAGGACGTTCCTCCACGTAGATACTTTCAAAAATACCTTATCACTGACTTGAAACTCAATTTCCTTTTGTTTCAAATCGGCGTAGGATTTCTGTCTATCCGAGGCGGCCTTCAAGCAGTCATGAATCACTTTAACTTTCTCTTCAATCTCTTTGACTAAATCGGCCCTATGAATTTGACCCTCTCTGAGCTCAGTCCAACATAAGGGCATTCGACACTTTCGCCTATATAAAGCCTCATAAGGCGCCATCTTCAAACTTGCCTGATAACTTTTGTTGTAGGCGAATTCAACCAATGGTAAGTATCTTTCCCAACTTCCCTGAAACTTGAGAACATAACACCCCAACATGTCCTCTAAATTTTGAATCACTCTTTCTGACTGTTCGTCAATTTGTAGATGGAATGCTGTGCTAAAACTCAACTTTGTCCTCAATGCCACTTGTAACTTTTTCCAAAACCTCGAGGTAAATCTCGGGTCTCAATTTGAAATAATCGACAAAGGCACTACATGTAGCCTCACAATCTCAAAAACGTACAAGTCGGCCAGTTTCTCGAGAGATTAATAGGTACGCACTGGTATAAAATGTGCCAATTTTGATAGCCTATCCACAACAACCTAAACAACATCCTTTTTCTTAGGGGTTACCGGCAAACCCGTCACAAAAGCCATAGTGTTCCTATCCCACTTCCATTCGGGGACTATGATAGGCTGAAGCATACCCGAAGGTACTTGGTGTTCAGCCTTCACTTGCTAACACACAAGACACCTGGAAACGAACTCTGAAATGTCTCTTTTCATCCCCGACCACCGATATATTTCTTGAGGTCGTTATATATTTTCACACTACCTGGGTGGATAGACAAGCACCCGCTATGTACCTTATCTAAAATCTTCCGAATCAACTCGTTGTTCTTGGGTACACAAACTCTATCTTTGAACATCAAACACCCATCGACACCAACACAAAACTCGAACTTATTTTCTGTCTCACACTAAGCCATCTTAGCTTGTAACTCATTATCACCTTTCTGAGCTTCACAGATCTCTTGTAGAAATGTCGGTCTAGCTCTCAACTCTGCTAGGACCGGACCATCGCTAGACATAGACAATTGAGTATTCAAGGCTCTCAAGGTAAACAATGACTTTCAACTCAGAGTGTCGGTGACTACATTCGCCTTTCTCGGATGGTAGTAGATAATCAACTCATAATCCTTTATTAGCTCTAACCATTATCGTTGCCACAAATTTAACTTCTTTTGAGTCATCAAGTACTTAAGACTCTTGTGATCGATGAATACTCTGTATTTCTCTCCATACAAATGGTGTCTCCAAATTTTCAATGCGAACACGATGACGGCCAACTCTAAATCGTGCGTCGGGTAGTTTTTCTCATAAGGCTTTAGTTGTCTCGAAGTGTAAGCTATGACCTTACCCTCTTGCATAAGCACGCACCCCAAACCATTCAAGGAGGCGCCACTATATATCACAAACTCCTTGCCCGACTTTGGTTGCACTAACACTAGGCCTTTGGTCAGCAAAGTCTTTAATTTCTCAAAACTCCGTTGGCATTTTTTTGTCCATTCGAATTTGACATCCTTTTGCAGCAGCCTTGCCATTGGAGTAGCTATCACGGAGAATCCGTTTACAAACCGTCTATAGTATCCGGCCAAACCTAAAAAGCTTCAAATTTCTGTCACATTCCTTGGCGGTCTCCACTCCACAATAGCCGTGATCTTACTTGGGTCAATTCTAATCCCGTCACCTAACACAATGTTTCTAAGAAATCTGACCTCCTTAAGCCAAAATTCACTCTTACTATACTTGGCGTACAATTTCTTGTCTCTCAAGGTCAGTAACACAGTTCTCAAATGCTTCACATGCTCATTCTCATCACGCGAGTAAATCAATATGTTATCAATAAATACCACCACAACTTATCCAAATATGGCCGAAAAATGTGGTTCATTAAATCCATGAACACCGCCGGGGCGTTAGTCAAACCAAAGGGCATGACAAGGAACTCATAATGCCCGTATCTTGTTTGAAACGCAGTCTTCGGTACATCCTGCTCTTTCACCCTTAACTAGTAGTATCCTGACCTCAGGTCAATCTTGGAAAATACAATGGCTCCCTTTAACTGATCAAACAAGTCATTGATCCTTGGCAAAGGATACTTGTTTTTCATTGTTACCTTGTTGAGCTATCTATAGTCGATACATAACCTCATCAACCCATCTTTCTTTTTCACAAAGAGCACTGGAGCACCCTGTGGGGAAAAGCTCGGTCTCGCAAAGCCCTTGTCAGCTAACTCTTGTAGTTGAAATTTCAACTCTTTTAACTCCGTAAGAGCCATCCTATACGGAGCAATCTAGATGGGTACCGTACCGAGGACCAACTTGATTCCAAACTCAACTTCCTTCACTGGAGGTAATCCGAGTAATTCCTCTAGAAATACATCTATAAACTCACAAACCACTGGTACCGATTCAATCTTCGACTCAGACACTTGAGTATTCAGCACAAAAGCTAGGTAAGCCTCATATCATTTTCTCAAATATTTCTCAACAGTCAAAAAAGATACTATTACAGGCAAATTATTCAATTCATCTGGCCCAACCCGAAGAACATTTCTATCTTCACATTTCAACTCAATAAGTTTTCTCCCACAATCCACTACAACACTATGAAAAGTCAACCAATCCATCCCAAGGATTACATCAAATTCATTAAATGGCAATAACATCAAGTTAGCCGGAAGACAATGATCTCTAATTGTCAAAGGACGATTTCTACATACTTGGTCCACTAGTACATGTCTGCCTAAAAGGTTAGACACTTTTATCACAAACTCAGTGGACTCTACTATCATGTTCATATGAGGTATCAATTCCATACACATATAAGAGTGGGTAGACCCCAGGTCAATTAAAGCAACAACAGATATTTCATGAATAGAAAAGGTACCCGTGATCATGTCAGGAGGCTCTGCCTCTTCATCGGCACAAATAGTGTAAGTCCTTGTAGGCGCTCTGCCCTCGAACCTCACTGCAGTATCTCTTGGCGCACCTCTTCTAGCAGCCCCGCTTCCAGGATTCTTTTGTGATCTACCCCTCAAAGGAACACTACTTGCCTTTGCTTCTTGCTTTTTCTCTCTCTCTTCCATTTCAAGACAATCTCGGATGAAATATTTTAATGATCCACACTTAAAATAGCCCCTTTCATTCCCCCGGCACTCACTGAAGTGACGCCTACCATATTGCGAACATTCTGGCCTATTTGGCCTAGCACTATCGATGCTCGCGACAGAAGTGGTCTGGGCTCTAGAAGTTGTGTTCTTTCAGTTCTTGTTTCTATTCGAAAACCCAACTAAAGCATTCGACTGAGTAGTGAATTCTTTTGATCTCTTAGATGAGGACTGATGTGACTTTCCCATCTGTCTCTTCTTTGAATCTTGCGACTCAAAAGCCGTTTTTCTCCTCTCTTTTACCAGCTCTTCTGCCTTGCATGCTCTCTCAACAAGCATTAAAATTCTTTTAGTTCTAGGATGCCAACAAATACTCGAATATCTTCATTAAGACCATCTTCAAACCTCTTACACATAGTGGCTTCTGTAGACACGCACTCTCGTGCATACTTACTGAGCCTCACAAATTCACATTCATATTCCGTCACCAACATTTGGTCTTGCTTTAGCTCTAGAAATTTTTTCCTCTTTTGATCTATGAACTTTTGGCTAGTATATTTTTTCTGGAATTCTTCTTGGAAAAATTCCAAATTGATCCTCTCTTTCAGTGCAACAGACACGAGAGTATTCCACCAATGATAAGTCGAATCCCGTAGGAGTGACACTGCACACTACACGCACTCTTGAGGTGTGCACGATAGTTCATCGAATACCCTTATTCTCTAACCAAAAATCTTCCCTTTTCTGGGTCATCATCTATACTAGCCCTAAATCCCTTGGCCCCTTATTTCCGAATCTTATAAACTGGAGGTTTCTCCATCCTAATCATGTCCACGCCTTACGGAGCTATCGGGGCATACTGAGAGACTGGAGGAGGTGGGGGAGGTTGAGTGTTCGAATTCGCATGAACGAACTCCATGTACCAAGCATCCATCATTCGAAGATAGGCTTCTCTAGCCCCTCCACCTTGGCCCATAGTCACGGGCTCACTCTCAACTGGCGCGGTCCCTTCGGCGAGAGCCGGCGCGTTACTTTCCACGTCATTTGTTGTGGCTCTATCATGACCCATTTACTATATAAAAATACAATTTATAATCATCAGAAGTCGTCACACTATCAATATATGGTTATGGTATGTTTAGCTAGACCTGTACCCTCGCTAGGTCAGTCCTAGAACCAACTAAACCATAGATCTGATACCACTAAATGTAACACCCTATACCCGTACCCTTCGTCGGGACGAAATACGAGGCATTACCTAACTAAACTCATGCTTTCAAATATTTTCGAGTCGCCAAAACTCTGTTCAAATTAAAACTTTTTCAATTTCTACTTTAAACTTCTTGCTATGGGCCTACAATCCCCAAATCGACTATTGGAAACTATTCGGGATCAACCTGGGCCTTTAAAATCATCTATAGAAAATTTGTCTTTGAAACATGACACATGCCCGTATAGAAGGGTAACATGCCCATGTGGCCATTTCGACATGGTCGTGTTGATGGTCTGTGTGTCTCACACGGCCTAAACAATACAGGGACACGCCCGTGTCCTCCACCCCTGCGAAAATAATTTAAATGCACACCTACAGGGGTTTTCACACGGCCTGGCACACGCCCATGTCCCTGGCTCGTGTCCTTCACACGACTATGACACGCCTCTGTCCCAGCCCGTGTGCAAAAACATGGACACTCTGTTTTTGACGTCAACAACTCCAAAATGTCACACAGCCAAGGCACACAACCGTGTACTAGGCCGTGTCCTTCACACGGCTAAGACATATGGTCGTGTCTCTGCCCATGTGTTTACTAACATGCATACTGACTTGAAAATTTTACGTGCAGGGGACACACAGTCGGACCACACGCCCATAGGGCAGGCCGTGTGTGAGACACACGCCCTTGTGTCTACCCATATGGACAATATAAGGCTATTTACCAAGCCTCTTTGCCACCTTTACTTACACAACCTACACATTAGCAACCAAAACCAATACAAGGCTATCTCATGCAACCAAATCAGGCACAATAAACAACATTCCATGTGTGCATTTTACTCATCTATGAAGATAACATCTTTGTATATAAATCAAAATGAATATTAGCTATAATTCGAGACTTAATACAAAATGAGAGATTTATCCCAAGCCAACAGATTTGGCCAAATTGATAATGACACAAAACACAGGTCTAGTTCCCTATACATGCCATATTCAAAAATTTAAATCAAACTATACCGAATGCTTTGATTGATAGTGTGATCGATATCTCTGACTTCCGTTGATCCTTGAGCTAGATAGGCGACACTATAAGAAAAGGGAAAATGAGAGGGAGTAAGCATAAAGCTTAGTAAGTTGCACATAAATGAATATACAACATAACTTTACCATTCATCAACAAGCTCATAACATACAATTGGGCATAAGCAAAACTTACTCATCAATATTCAGTACACATAGTATATCATAAAATGGGCTCATATTCTATATATACCAAACAGGTACTTGTACCACTCACAACACAGTTATACTTTCCTCGTTAACTTGAAATAATAACTTTCACCATTGAACCATTTGAAACACTATCAGATATTCATTAAGCCTCAAACATAGGGTAAGGTGCCGATGCCATGTCCTAGACATGGTCTTACACAAGCTCTAGCATATCTGTGTCGATGCCATGTGTAACACCCCTCTCCCGTATCCAACGCCGGGATAGGGTTCGAGGCGTTACTGGACTTAAAATTTTACCAGCATACCAAATCGGGTTACTAAATTTTTCCCAAAATTAAAACTTTTCAAACACATCCATAATGTCCCTTATATTGGCCTTCGAGGCCTAAAACATGCATCAGGGCGGTCCGTGACAAAATTGAGAACATTCAATAAATTTTGGACAACTTAATAAATTCTCTTGCTTTACTGAATCACACACCCGTGTGGGTGGGGCCGTGTGGTCACACACGCCCATGTGGCTAGGGATACGCTCGTGCCCTCAGCCCGTGTAACTCTTTGTTTATGACGTCAGCATGCATTGAGGGGCACATGGGCAAGACACACGCTCGTGTGTCAATTTTAGGTGCAGAGGACGCACGACCATACCACACGCCCGTGAGGGCGATCCGTGTGTCACACACGGCCTAGACACACGTCTATGTGTCTACCCGTCTGGACCTTATAAGGCTATTTTCCAAGCCCCTAGTCACCCTCTATCAACTAATCACACTTATGGGTTACCTTAATACATAATAAAGCCAGATTACACACTTACATATAATTTTGATAAACCTCATTGCATGTAAACCTCATATCATTGGTTTTATTCATGCTAGGTTAATTCCCTTTTTGTATTAAGGGTTCCCATGCCTCATTTACACATTTAAGATTGGCTCATTCTTGTAACTCATTGCCAATTATAGCCAAACCATCCCATGCAAACATAAGCATACATAAATTTGTAGGTCATAGCCTACTTCAAAATAAACCAATTCTCATGGCCAAATACAAGGAGATATGTAAACTTTTACAAGCCTTCATATGAGCAGTTCAAATGACACATATCATAAAATGAACCAAAGCCCTATACATGCCATTGAACAAAATAAGAGTATCTATATACCAAAGCTGGACTAATTGATAGTGTGTTGATTCTCCAACCGTCTTCCAATCTTTACGAGTCCTCAAGCTTTGTAAGACAGGGAAAAAAGAGGGGTAAGCATTTACATGCTTAGTAAGCCCGAATAACTGGAAAGTAAACTTACCGATTAATTAGCATACAACCATATTAAGCAATAGAACCAACAAGAATAAAATACTTTCCCTATCACATGCACTCAATCAACTAGTCATAATAATAATGTACCATGTAATTTGTCTTAGATGAGCTCATCATCCAACATTTTCATTTTTATATCTCATGTTAACCCCGTTGAGTTTGTTGGAAATCTCGATAGATTATCCATTTACCGTCAAGTCATAAAAGCGGTCATCTCATGTACGCACTCCTGCGAACCTCACATCTTACGGCGGGATTACCAGTCCAGGCTAAATCCCGCATCGTAAACTCATAAGGTAAAGTCGGGATTACCAGTCCAGGCTAAATCCCTTATAGTGAAAAATACCTTAAATGAGTTCGGATCTGAATTACCAGTCTAGGCTAAATTCAGACCCTAATCGGATTACCCATCCGTACTAAATCCTCAATGCACACATATTCTTCGGGAGGCTCGATCACTTAAAGAACACCCATCCGGGCTAGATCCTTTCTATTTTTGAGATCAACGGATTACCCATCTAGGTTAAGTCCTTTCTGCAACACATGCAGAATCTCAAGTCATATGTAAACATGGTTCATCTATTGAACTTCCTTTTCAACCTCAATAGGGACAATTACCAACATGTTATTATTAAGAATGCATTTCATAAATTGTCATGCCATCATCAAATACAATTATCATACATTCATAAATCATGCAATTAAGCATACAATGACTTTACTTGGAGTTATTCGAACCTACTTGGTATTCGTCTTGATATCATGTTTCGGTTATTCCGAAACCTTTCGTTTTCCTCGATCGACCTCCGAAATTCGTTCCTCGGGGTCTATAATAATAAAAATAAGTCATTAACACTCACATTATAATTTTTGAGTCTTAATTTCGCCCCCAGTCCAAATGAACGTTTTGCCCCTAACCTTTCATATTTTTACAATTTAGTCCCTAGGCTCGTATAATGAAATGCATGCAATTTCTACCTTACCCAAGCCTAGCCGAATGTTTTTCCCTCTTATGGCAGCCCACATTTTTCCTTTATTTCTCATTTCTACCACACGTTTTACACCTTTTGCAATAAGGTTCTTTTAGGGGGTTTTCATGAAAATCACCTAGGAAAAGATGTTTAACACATATCGAATGTAACACCCCTATCCCATAACTGTCGCCGAAATAGGACAAGGCGTTATCGGAAATTAGAAAATAGATCTTAACAGTAAAATTTTGAACATTCTCTTGAAATAAAGATTATTTATTTAAATAAATGCTAGACACAACCAGAGATCGAATTTCAAACTTATAAAGTTAAACATCTAAAAGATGCCATATTCGCATGGCTTAAATACGTTAACCAAAATATCCTTCCACTATTAGTCTATTCTATACATGCCTTAAACCTTAATGATATACAAACTTTATCTACTCACATGATAACTCGATAGTGTGATGAAATCTCCTTGACTTCCAACCCAAGCAACTTCTCTGAAGCCCTATAGACATAGGAAAAACACACAGAGTAAGCTTTGAAAGCTTAGTAAGCCTTAAGCAAATAAATCATTTCAATGATTATGGAAATTCCATATCACTAATCCGAATTGAAAAAAACAATCTCAATTACATATACATTCATAGTACTCTTAAGTTCATATAACCTTATTAAGTAGCTTCACTTATTTATATTTACAAATAACTTATGACTATGATTTTAAATTCGTGTGATAACTGTCAATTCATTCGTATGAACAAAACTTGCACATATCCATTACATACCAACCAAAACATGTCATATTTTTCCATGTTTGATTCATGGAACCACAAGGTCACATGTCAAGAACATATAGCATATATTTATCTGTTATTTATCACGTCTCATTTTCACATGGACTACATACATCTGACCAAGTTTATTCAATGTTCACAACATAATCACATAATCACTACAAGCTGTCTTTCTAAGCAGCAGTCACTAAATTATTTATTACTAGAGCTAAAAAACTCCAAATCATGTGCCGTTAATTTTCCCTAAAAATAGACTCATATATATTATATCCCTAAAATTTTCATAATTTTTGGTTTGACCAATCAATACCAGATTTTTCTTAAATTTTCCCCTGTTTCACTGTTTGACTAATCTGACCATTCTTCATATAAATCAGTTTTCTCATTGTACAGAATTCAAAATATGTTCTCATTTATTTCATTTGAAACTAGACTCATTAAGGAGTCTAAGAATATAAATTTTATCTTATAATCATCATTGTACAATTTAAAATGATTTTCTAAAAACAGAACAGGGGATTTCAAAGTCATTTTGACTCTATCCCACGCCACTTCAAATATCTCATTATCTACAATTCTTTTGCTTACACGGTTTCTTTTATAAGAAACTAGAATCATTAAGCTTTAATTACATAATTTATTCAGCTTCTAATTCAATTTCCACAATTTATGGTGATTTTCCAAAATCACGATACTGTTGCTGTCTCAAGCAGATTTATTACAAATTTGCTCTTTCACACATTCCTTGCATTCAAATTATTTAAACATGTATATCATGTCATTCAAGATCGAACTCATATAACATAGGCATTAAAAATGCTTCACTATCAACTTTAGTTCAATTGAAACGAATAAAATACAATATCATATTCACATTTAATTTTCCATGATCGTAATCACCTAAAAATAAAATCATATACTTCCACAAACCTTTCCACAAGGACCAAGTGTTTATATTTGAATATAAACATAGAATCACTTCCCATAACTTCACACATTTACCGAATGTATCACGATCACATTTATAGTCATAACACCTATTCACAGATGCATCACGTTATACATTTATAATTTAATTCAAATCAAAATCGCATACGAGTACATGATACATACCTAGCCAACTTAATATGTAATACACTTTCAATTTGTCATCTTAGTGTAGGATCTTGTAATTGTATACTTTTATCAAATTCATCAGCACTTGGCCTGCTAGGTATAAAACCTGAAATTATATTACCAGCACAAAGCCTGCGGGACTTTAGCCTGGATACATTTCCAACACGAAGCCTGCGGAACTTTAGCCCGGATACATTTCCAGCACGAAGCCTACGGAACTTTAGCCTAGATACATTTCCAGCACGAAGCCTACGGGACTTTAGCCCGGATACATTTCCAGTGTCTTGAATATTTATTCACATGTTAACACATTTCACATAACATATCACATTAGTAATTCAATTGCTTCATTCGAATATAAGCACAAAATGTACACCTACCCTTTAACTTTCGGTTCAATAATCATACACAAAGAATGCATAATCTTTTCACTATCCCTGTTTCACTTTTAATAACCATTCGGCTATATGCCATATTCACAAATTATTTCACACACAACCTCTATCAAGTAGGAACAATAGTCACAATTCATCTATTATACAAATATCCCATTCTTTTACTTTGTTTCATATAGCTATTCGGTCATCACATATGTACCATTCAATTCACATTCGACTTTATACAAACAAGTACAATAAAATTGTATACACATATTACACACTTTCACATCATTACTTAATAGTCATTCGGCCACATTATATACATAAATCATCCATTTCATATTCGGCATTATAGCCTAAATTCAATATACTTATTGCAAATCGAACTTGTAAAGGTCAAATAATTACTTACCATATTATATAAAATCTTAAGCGCGCAGCAAATCAAATTTAATTACTTAAAGACTTACCTTGAATGTCATTGCACAATTACGGATTGATTAATCAACTACTTTTGCTTTCCCCCTTTTCAAATTTAGCTCCTTTTTCTCTTGAGCTTAATTCAAACAAACAAATAAACATTTATTCACCTTAATCCATCTCATGATCGAATGCCTTTAAGCTTAATAATAAAAATCCTTTAACAAAGTAACACTCAACCAAAACAAATTTGATTATACAACTATATAATTTAAAGCATCAATTATGCTTAACTAAACGTTAAGCTATAATCAGAATCACTCAGACATATTTATGGTCAAACATAGCAAGAAAACTAAATAGGCTTTACTAGCCACACTTAGTTCAATTATAACATAACTTCACTTACTTATAAGCACATTCGGCAACTTGATAATTAAGTTAATATCATGGTATCATAACTCAACATTTATCAATATGTCATTAGCAAAATATGCTCATGTCAAATTTACTCCCAATCACATCTCAAAATTCAACAAGCTTAGAACTCATTTAATAATTAAATTCCATTTCAAAGCATCAAAACATTATCAAATGTATACTCATCCTAAATGACCGAATGCACATTAACTAAGCACTTAACAATTTTCTTTAGCCATTAAACTCATTCGGCAATGATAAGGACAAATTTAACCTTAAATTTAACTTATAATTGTACATATCTCATTCAAAGCATCCACACCAATTTATTATCCAATCAACCATAGCTGAAAACCTATCATACAATTAAAACCCTTGTTCAAATTATTATTCACTATAATACTATGGTTGAATCCCTCAATTAGCTAACATAGCCTCTTGTATTCAATCTAAACACGTATATACAACCTAAATTCCTCTTTTAACACATAATTCACTATCTTGGAACTCATTTTCTAACTAATTTAACTTAGTCCAAAGCCGAATGCTATTTGAGCATTAAGCTCATGTTCTTTTCATTATTAAGCAAGTATTATAACTCAACTAACTTTATTAGCCGACTACTCAAGCTCATTTGAGCCACATATGGTAATTTAGTTTGTTCATACTCAATTAGAAACATTTCTCCTTACAAATTATCAAAACATACACAATGTAACCCATTGAGCTCATGACCGAATGCTTCATGCATCACAAACACAAAATATACACATGGGTCATGTTAGGAGCTTCAAAACCAATTTAAATTTCTCAAAATCCAAAGAAAAACATATGAAATCATATCTTAATTCCCAACACAAGATGGCCGAATGCCTTAGGTGTTCTTTCTTCCATTTCTTGTTTAGTTTCGGCAAAAGGGGAGAAAAAAAATGAGAAACTTTGTTTTTATCACCCTTTTTCTATCATTAATTCATGGTTTTCTAATATAAAACTATTTAATATTATTTCACTAATATACAATACACAAAATGCCAAATTTTTCATCATCATTACCGTCCACTATAATCATAGTGGTCCATTTGACATGCAAGTCCTCTATGATGCTATCCATATACAATTTGGCCACTTCAACTTTTACCTATCATATTTTTATGGTTTATTAATTGAGTCCCTTTTTATAATTTGACATCCAAATAACAAAATTAAAGCATCAATTTTTTTATTTTAATTTATTATTATTATTATTATTATTATTTCACACATGGAAATTCACATAATAAAACATAGAAATTAATTTAATCCTTTCTTATTAATTAAACACCCAAACGATCACATTTTCGTACGAAATCTTCACATATGCTAATTCACATATAATGAACACAGATAATAATATTTAATTATTTTTCTGACTCATTTTCGTGGTTTCGAAACCACCATTCCGATTAGGGTCTAAAACGGGTTGTCACATCGAACTTTCATATTCCTCCATAAACCATCAAAATACAAGTAACTCATGCATGGGTAAATTTCCAGTCATGAACCCCAGCATGAAATATGGGTAAAAATAGAGAGAGCAAGCTACCGAGATTTCAAAAATACGAAGAACATTAAAAATGAGGCTTAGGAGCACTTACTATTGAGCTTGAAAATGTTAAAAACCCTAGATATGGTGGCTTAAGAATTTCGGCTGGACAAGGGAGAAGAATGGCTGAATTTTTCCTTCTTTTTCCCATTTTGTTTCATTAAAATGCCAAATGACCAAAATACCCTTAAGCCCTTTCTTTAAAATTTCATCCATACAAGCCCATTTTTGTCCAAAAACTTAGAAATTGGGCAAATTGCTCTCCAAGACCTTCTAATTTATAATCTAAAGCAATTTCATACAAATTGCTTCTAGAATCTAAGTTTTGAAATTTATTCAATTTGGTCCTTATTTCCTAATTGGACCCCTTACTCAAAGAATTTCTTCATGAAACTTTAACACATACATATTCTCATATTATAAATCTCATAATAATCATAAAATAAATATTTCAATGTCAGATTTTTGGTCCCGAAACCACTATTCTGACTAGGCCCTATTTCGGGATGTTACACCATGTCCCAGACATGGTCTCACACTGACACATCTCGTAGCCGATGCATGTCCCAAACATGTCTTACAATGACTTGCTCTCGCGACCGATGCATGTTCCAGACATGTCTTACACTAGCACTCGTCTCAATGCCGGTGCCATGTCCCAGACATGGTCTTACACAGGCTCTCATAATGTGGCCGATGCATGTTCCAGACATGTCTTACACTAGCTCACAATAACCCATATGTTATGTCATGAATATTTGATTTATTTTCTAGGTTCAAACGGGAACTCTACTATCTCTATTACCATCATGTTTTTTCAGTTCCATAATCAAGTAATTCATGCTATATTAAATTCAAGTACAATTCAACACATACATTAACATTGTAGTTGTATTATTTACATACAACTTACCTCAGATTACAAAATGTGGCGACTAGTCGATTTAATCGATTTGCTTGGCTTTCCCCCGATTTAAGTTCGGATTTGGTGATTCTTGATCTATAATTGCAAAATACACTTATTTAGTCACTAAATAAAATTAAGCAATCAAAAATTCATATCTTTGGTAAAATGACCATTTTGCCCTTAGACTTTAACAAAATGATTATTTTACCCCTAGGCCCAAAAATCAATTTTCATCAAATTTCTTCATATCTTAAGCCTAGTCAAACCCTTTTTACTCTTATAGCAACTCCAAATTCCCACTATTTCACATATTTAACATCTATTTTACAACTTATGCAATATAGTCCTTTTAGGTGTTTTCATGCTAACACATTTCACAAAAGTTGTTCATAACACACCCAAGACTTATTTTCTTCCATAAAAACTCAGCAAACATTACAAATCCTTTCATGGCAAAACCTTACACTCTTGATCATTTTGCAAAATAGTACCCTCATTTGAAAGCTCATGCTTCAATGGTCTTAAAAGTACAAAAATATTCAATAAAAGCCATTAAAATTACTTACTTGTGAAGGCTTAAAGTTGCTAAAATTTCAAGCTCTTAAAACCCCATTTCTTTGCTAAAAATTTTGGTCAAAAGAAAGGATGGAGAAAAGAAAATGATAGCTAGGCTTTTTGGCATTATTATAATACACCTTATGTCATCAATATTACCTAATGTTGACTTTACCACACCTTCATCTCTCATGGCTGGCTAAGCTATCACAGTAGGGTCTAATTGCTCTTTAATGACCCCCAATTTTTATTCCCTAGCTATTTGACACTTTTAGCTATCAATTTAGGACTTTTGTATTTTATGCGATTTAGTTTTTTTTTTTCAATTGAGCTCACGAACGTCAAAATTAACTCACCAAATTTTTCATACACTAATATAAACATGCAATGACTAAAAAATAATAATAAAATAATTTATTCGACTCTGGATTTGTGGTCCCGAGACCACTATTCCGACTAGGCCCTAAATCGAGTTGTTACATTCATACCTTAGTTCTTCTTTTAAAAGATGTAATGTGTCTTACTATCTTAGTACTACACTAAATACTTGTTGATTTTATTTTTATTTATTACTAGATTACCTTTTAAATCACCTAACAAAATTTTAAAATAAAATTATATTTAAAAAAATTAAATAATGTTTAATGGATGTTCTTTTAGTAAATGAATGTTATTTTTAGTTTTTATTAAAGATTAGAAGTGTCAAATACCTTCATCTCTTCTTGTAAAAATTTTTATTGGGGCTTTTATATAGTTTGCTTAATCAATTTAGTGTTTTCAGCCACCAAACTCGATCACAATTTTTATATATAGATAATTTATTGTATATTTAGTCATTTAGTATATTGATAGTATATTATTTATCATAATTTGATATATTTATATAAAGTAATTTTATATGTTGTTGGTGAATCAAATAATAATACATCATCAAAAATTAAATTATTTAAATTTATTTTTTTTAAAATTAAAAAAATATTTATTATACCCCCACACCAAAGTATCTCTTATGCCTTTCGTACATGAACACTTCATACCGCCACGAAAAAAGCGTCACTACTATGCCATTCATATCATTTCTAATCTCATTGATGTTTTTATCTCACTAAATTGGAAGGTCACATCCAGACTATACCTTAATATGAGTCTAAATTGGAATCTATCAAATACGTAATCATGCAATAAGGAGCTCCCGTTAGACCTTCCTTTACTTGTTAATATTCCCTCTATCGAGATCAAGAAAAAACATGAACTCTATAACTTATACTTTACTCGAATCTCATCCTTCGTGAGATACATCATCATTC
Source organism: Gossypium hirsutum (assembly GCF_007990345.1). NCBI lineage: Eukaryota > Viridiplantae > Streptophyta > Magnoliopsida > Malvales > Malvaceae > Gossypium > Gossypium hirsutum. Next base: position 31,101,877 of record NC_053432.1, read on the forward strand.
TTAGTGGCTCCTTATTTTACCTACAATACGAAATACCTTCATTGTTTACCCCATACTTTGTATAATTCCATTGTTATGATATTATTTTTGATTAATTAACCGTATAAAATTATTCAGAAGGCATCTAACATAAATCTTTTTATATAATCACTATCAAAGAGGGAATCGGATGCAGGGGAAAGAGATTGTGGGAAGCACCAAAAGAGTGCCAAAACATATATATATATATGTATTTTATATATTTATAGTAAAGAATTAATTCTCTTAAACCTCATGTGATAGTCTAATGGTTAAGAATATTCACTCTTAAAATTAAATTACCTTATTTACATTTGTTGTTCAAACTTTATCCTACTATTGTAATTTATAAAAAAAAAAGTCAACTCTCCTAAAACAGATAATAAAACCATTAAACCAAGCAAAGAACCAAATCAAAACTACTCTGCCAATCAAACCCCACAACTTCCTTTCCGTACATTACTGCCACCCACGACCATTTCAATGTCAATTTCATATTCAGATAAAAACACAAAACACACACACACACATAAAAAAGAAAGAGAAAAAAGAGAAGAAAAGAACAAAAACAAAAATAAAAATAAAAACAAATGAGGCTAAAAGAAATCCACTAAATTTATCCTTCCCTTCATCTAATCTTCTTCATCCCTTCATTATCGTTTCCTTTTTTTCTAGCCATGGAAGAGAATCACAAGCCTGCAACTTCTTCGAGTTTTAAGAAAGGAGATGACAAGGAAGAAAGCTCTGAGGTGGAGAAAACCGAGAAAGAAACCAAGAGCGAACAACCTCAATCTCAAGACATCGATGACAAAGAAAAAGAAGAACGCGCTGGGATCAAACATACCCTGCAAAAATCTTATGATGATATCGAAACTTTCTTGTCAAAACTCGAAAATGATGCAGAAGCTCCAGACATTCCTGACTTTGTCCACAAGTATGTAGATCTTGTAGAAAAGAAATTATCTAAGCATGAGCCGCTTTTTCATGATGATGGATCCTTCCTTAAAGTTGTGGACCAGATATCAAGACTGTATAAACATCTATCGGATTCCGTCAAGGCTCCGTTAATCAACCGCATTGGTCAGATTCAACAACAAGCCATGTGTTATTTGGAGGACGAATTCAGGTCTCTCCTTGAGGAACCTGACTTGAAACAGGAGGTTGTTGCAGATCAACACGGCGAAGATCAATCGACTCTTGATCAATCAAAAGAGGAATCCAACTTCTCGGGGTATTCTTACCAAGTGATACCCAAGTTGAATAAAATCGCCAAGGAGATGATCTTTGGCGGATATGAATCTGAATGTTGTGAGGCTTACATGGTTACCAGGAGAAACATAATTGATGAGACCTTGAACAAGCTTGGATATGAGAAGATCAGCATCGATGAGGCTCAGAAAATGCAATGGGAAGCATTGGAAAAAAACATCCCCCCATGGATCAAGGCCTTCAAACAATGTACCAAAGTCTACTTCTCTAATGAGTGCAGGTTGGTCGAAACAGTCTTCTCCGGTTACCCTTCCTTATCCACCAACCTCTTCAGCAACATCGTACGCGGTGTGTTTCTCCAGCTTCTCAATTTTGTTGAAGCGGTCGCCACCATCAAGCGTTCAACGGAGAAACTCTTCAAGTTCCTCGACATATACGACACGTTGCGCGACAATCTTTCCTCCCTCGACGGCGTGTTGCCTAAATGGGCTGAAGAACTCCGGAATGAAATGACCACGACACGTTGCCGGATAGGTGAAATGGCGATTTTCATCTTTTGTGACCTTGAGAATGCAATAAAATCCGATACAGGGAAAACCCCAGTTCCTGGAGGGGCTGTTCATCCTTTGACTCGCTACACCATGAATTACCTCAAGTATGCATGTGATGAGTACAAGGAGACGATAGAGAAAGTATTCAAGGACCATTCCAAGATCGAAAGAGCTAATTCAACGAACAAGCCCCGGAGCTACGAAGGGGACTCAGAAAAAAACAAATACGATGACGAAAATCAGTCCCCATTCGTGGGGCAAGTGTTGAGAATCTTGGATTTGTTGGATTCGGCTCTAGAGGCAAAGTCCAAGCTTTACAAGGACATAGCCTTGAGTTGCATCTTCATGATGAACAATGGGCGTTACATGTTGCAGAAGATCAAAAGCTCAGCAGAGATCCATCAGGCAATGAAGGACACGTGGTGCCGCAAGACATCGTCTGATCTAAGGAACTACCACCAGACTTACAAGCGGGAGACGTGGATGAAGCTATTGGGTTGTTTGAACGTGGAAGGATTGAATGTGAACGGGAAGGTGGTGAAACCAGTGCTGAAAGAGAGGTTCAAGAGCTTTAACGCCATGTTCGATGATATCCATAGGACTCAAAGCTTGTGGGTGGTGAATGATAAGCAGCTGCAATCAGAGCTAAGGGTTTCCATATCAGCAATAGTGATACCAGCATACAGATCATTCTTGGCAAGGTTCTCTGGCTACTTGGATCCTGGAAGACAAACAGAGAAGTACATAAAGTTCCAGCCTGAAGACATTGAGACTTTCATTGATGATTTGTTTGATGGAAACTCTGGTTCCATGTCAAGGAAGAAACCATAATTAAGGAACCAAAAAAAAGTAAAGAAAATCCAACCTCTTTTTGTATGAAGAAAAAGAAAACTAAGATGGCGAGGGATTTTGTAGTTTTTCTTTTCTTTTCCTTTTCGTTCTTTTTTTTCAGATGGCTCAAGCAAGCTGCTTTGATCGTTTCAATTAGACTGCTTCGTTTAGAAGGCATAAGACCTTCTAAATTTTATTCTTGTAATCTACTTTTGATTTGTTCTTGCAATATTTTTCTTTTTCCTTTTTTTTTTCCTCTTCTTTTTTAGTATTGTATGAAGGACAAGATTCTGATTGTAACCTTCGAGATTTTTTTTTTTTGGTCAGAAATTTTAGTTTTTGCTTTTTTTAACTAAGGGGGTCTATATTGAAATTTAAGATTAATTTACATTCGACGAGGAGGGTTAAAGGTAGAATTCGAGGTGTCATGGTTCCGGTTTAATAAAAAATTTACAACTCTTAATTAGGTTTGGTTCGGCCTAACTCAAAATTGAATATAAAATTTTACCTAAATTTAACCTGAATAAAAATCTTAAAATTCGGGTCTAGTCTGATACGGACTATTCGTGTTAATTTTATATATATTTTTAAAAATATAATCTATAAAAAATATTGAAAACATTAAAATAAATATTTTTCAACAAATTAAAAATAAATTATAGGACCCAACACTTATAGGAGAGGAGGGGAAGAAAAGATCTAGAGTTGAATATGATAATTTAGCAGAAAATGATGATATCAGTAAGGTGCTATCCAGAAATAGGAGAGTGGAGAACACAATCTAATATTGTCGGCGGCTGCCAAAAGGCAAACCGACCGAACGCAATGAAAATTTTAAGTTGGAATGTTCGTGGTTTGGGGAGATCTCGAACAATCAGGAGACTTCGGCACTCGCTGAAGATTTTTAATCCCCAGTTAGTCTTCTTTATGGAGACTAAACTTTGTAGTTTACAAATGGAGAGAGTTCGAAGAAGTTGTGGCTTTGCAAATGGAATTGAAGTTGATTCGGATGGAACGAGAGGAGGTTTGTGTATGGCATGGAGAAACGATATTGCGATAACTCTTAAAAGTTTTTCCAAGAGGCATATTAATGTGATCATGGAAGACGCAGAAATCAGTGGAAAGTGCCGATTTATGGGCTTTTATGGTACCCCTTATGCTCGAGATAGAGAAGACTCTTAGGCTGCACTGAAAACTCTTAATCGCGATGAAGATACCCCTTAGTGTAACACCCCGAACCCGAGACCGTCGCCGGAGTCGAACACGAGGTGTTAACAGACTTCAAACCACTTATTAAAAAAATTTCCCAGACAAGCTTCCAATCTGCGTACTAGTCGCTTTAAAAATCATATCTTGAGTTCTGAAACTCGAAATCCAGTTCCGTAAATTTTTCCCGAAACTAAACTCATATGCCCATCTACATATTTTTTCTAGAATTTTTGGTCGGGCCAATTTGTACAGTTTATTAGTCAAAGTCTCCCATGTTACAGGGATCGACTACACTGACCTTTGCGCATTACGACTTGGATATCTCCCTATACAGGGCTTCAATACTGATTTCGTTTGTTTCTATAGAAACTAGACTCAAAGGGGAATCTGTGCACATATGGAATGACTTCTAATTATCTCTGGTTAATTTATAATGAATTTCCAAAGTCGGAACAGGGAATCCAGAAATCGCTCTGGCCCTGTTTCACAAGAGTTTAATTATCTCCTAACATACAGCTCATATGGTCGTTTCGTTTCTTCTATATGAAAATAGACTCATCGAGCTTCGATTACATAATTTATTCATTAATTAATTCCACTCCTACTATTTTTAGTGATTTTTCAATCTCACGTCACTGCTGCTGCCAGCATCTGTTACTAAAGCAACTATGCCTATTTCGTGATTTCTCCTTGATCTAACTAGTAATTCATCATACATATCACAAATTATGATCATGACTAGCCATGCCAAAGGCTAATCATTGTCAAACATCTCCCTACTACACTATTTCCATATCATGAATTTTAACACCAAAAATAATCAACCATGACATATGGCATAAAAATCGAATTACCAAGACTTACGACCTAACATTATAGAACCAAATCCAACCGAACATTTATGCCATTTTCGCATGGCTAAAAGTTTACATACCAAATTTCAACAAAACATATTAGCCTATACATGCCGAAATGTTCTCCTAGACCGACTAAAAGAAGATACCAAAAGTTGCTAGCCGGTGTGATGACTTCGATGACGGCCCGATCACGCAAAAAGAGACGAGTCCAAGAAACCTAGAATAGGTGACAAGGAAACACCGAGTGAGTATATAACTCAGTAAGTCATAAGCAATGCACTACCATCCATTAATAACATTATCACAAGAGGAAACAAAATGGAACGAGGCTAGTTACTCCATCCACACCGAACCATACCATAGTTCCTTAGACCTATCGGTTCAATCTCATACCAAGTCATGCATTCACATTCCATATACTAATCAATAGGATATTTGAGGCATTTTTATACATCATTTTATTTTCGTTACAATCATACAACTAAACGACCTTTCACCTATTCCATGATAAATCTTATGTACGTGACTTCAATTATAATTGTCACATAGGTTCAAACTTACCAAGCTCAACTCCAAATATAAACATAGCGCCTATTAGCCATGAACTCAAGGTACTTACCCGATCCGCTGTCCGTGATCAACTCAATAATGTCGCACACTTAGTGTCCATAACGATTCAAAATATATATTAAGTCCGCACACTCAGTGCTATATAATCAACTCGCACACTTAGTGCTATATAATCAAACTCGCACACTTAGTGCTGTACAATTTAAACCTGCACACTTAGTGCCAATCTCGTGATCATAAATGTCTACACCCGCACACTTAGTGCCGAAACCAACAACTCAATACATCTCACCTCTTTTCTTTTTATTCAATACTTTCATCACCCCATGCATACATATATATATTTATCATTCCATTCAGCATCATTATATAGACGTTATGACCATTTAAATTAATACAAAATATATGCTTAATGACTTACCTTGTGTTGGGTAAGACGGTTCCAACTCGGCTACTCGATTATCTTTTCTTTACCTTTACTTGATTCTCCTCCTTTAACTCCTTGAGCTTGATCAATAAATCAACTAGTTTAACCATCTTGCTAAACATTCATAATTCAATTACACATGCATATGTATGTTTGTATATTCGGCAACCATCCTCACTAATTACCCATTTAATCGATTATACACATAATTAAAGGTAACATCACGAATGGGCATACTTATGTATATATATATGTATATATATACTTCGGAATGGGCATCACAATTAGATTTAACACCACCTTCATACTCAATTAGATGGCCGAATGTATGTATATATGTACAATGTCAACTATAACATCATTTAAACACCTACTTTCATCTCATGAACACTTGATCGAATTTTCCTAATCTAGCATATTTTCACATCTATTTGTAACATCATGTAAATCCACATATAACTACATTTCTTAAGTTCCACATCTTAATGCCCATTATAGCCACTCCCATAGTCTAAATCTAACAATCGGCAACACCCACCTTTCCACTATGTTAGCTGAATACTCATTTTCTTCTTAGTCCTAAATTCGGCACCTCCAACAAAATAGCTTAACAATTTCAACTTTCATGCTAACATAACAAGCAACTTAACACATCCATATAACTAGCATGCTAATAGCATCAAGGTATCAACTAAAATTTTTTAAGCTCCTTAGCCGAATCCTAACTCTCCAACAACCCCAAATCCAACCATGGGATAGATAGAATTTAGACTCATCACCCAAAGGTTGTGTAAACTTCCAAAAATATCATTGAACATACCTTGATCTAAAGGACCACATTGGCCGAATCTTGCTTCCTCTTCTTCCTCTAGTTACGACAATTGCAAAAGAAAGAAAACATAAACACTCCTTCTTCCCTCCTTATTAAGCATTCAAACTCCCTCATTTTCATGCCACAACATCAAACACTCCTCCTAGATACAAGCAATGGCCGAACTTCTTCAAAAATTTTCTCCCTTTCTTTTTCTTGATTTTTCGGCTAGGAGATGGCAAGTATGAACACCCCCTTTTTTTTGTTCACTTTCCTATTATTATTCCCATCATTTGTTAACCAAAAAACATATTAAATTAGAATGAGTGGAGCATCATCACTCCTTGGCCGGCCACCATGTATTTTATGGGTAATTTGACATGCAAAGCCATGCTTCCTCTCCCTATTATTAATTACTCCTTATATTTCATCTATTATCTTTTCTAACTTCGTCAACTAGGTCCTTTTCAAATTAATTCACATTCCTAAAGTTAATATTAAGCATTTAATTTCTCATATATTCACTGTCACCCAAAAATTTATGTAATTAAAACACAAAAATAAATTTTTGGCTCGGTAATGTGGTCTCGAAACCATATTCCGAACAGGGTTTAATTTGGGTTGTCACAACTCTCCCTCACATAAGAAATTTTCGTCCCCGAAAATCTTACCGGTAAATAATTTTGGATATCGATCCTTCATAGAGTCCTCAAGTTCCCAAGTGGCTTCTTCAATTCCGTGTTTATGCCACAGTACCTTCACTAATGAGATTTTCCTGTTTCGTAGTTCTTTTACTTCACGTGCTAAAATACGAACTGGTTCTTCTTCGTAACTCAAATTAGATTGAATCTCGATCTCTGATGGAGGAATTACGTGCGATGGATCGGACCTATATCGTCGAAGCATCGAGACATGAAAAATGTTGTGAATCTTTTCGAGCTCAGGGGGCAAAATTAATCGGTATGCAACTGGTCCAACTCGTTCGGATACTTCGTACGGACCGATGAACCTCGGACTCAATTTGCCCTTACGACCAAATCTAAGCACCTTCTTCCAGGGCGAAACTTTGAGAAATACTTTGTCTCCAACCTGATATTCAATGTCTTTTCTTTTCAAATCCGCATACGACTTTTGACGATCCGAAGCGGCTTTCAAACTTTCGCGAATTACTCGGACTTTCTGCTCGGCATCCTTAATCAAATCAACCCCAAGGATCTTACTTTCACTAAGTTCAGTCCAAAATAATGGGGTACGGCATTTACGACCGTATAAAGCCTCGTAAGGTGCCATCTTAATGCTTGACTGAAAACTATTGTTGTAAGCGAATTCGATCAAAGGCAGATATCTTTCCCATGAACCACAAAACTCTAAAACACATCTCAACATATCCTCGAGTATTTGAATTATCCGCTCAGATTGGCCATCGGTCTGAGGATGGAATGCGGTGCTAAAGTGCATCTTGGTACCCAATGCTTCTTGTAATTTCTTCCAAAATCGCGAGGTAAATCTTGGGTCTCTATCCGACACGATGGAAATAGGTACCCCATGCAACCGAACTATTTGGGAGACATAATTCTGCCAATTTATCGAGCGAAAAATCCGTACGGACAGGGATAAAATGAGCAGACTTAGTCAATTTATCAACAATGACCCAGATTGCATCTTTCTTGCTTGATGACAATGGCAATCCAGATACAAAATCCATCGTTACCCGATCCCACTTCCATTCGGGTATCATGATCGGCTGAAGTAATCCCGACGGCACTTGATGTTCCGCTTTTACTTGTTGGCATATCAAACACCTTGAAACAAATTCGGAAATGTCTCGTTTCATACCGGGCCGCCAAAATTGACGTTTCAGGTCATTGTACATTTTAGTACTACCTGGGTGGACTGACATTCGACTACTGTGAGCCTCGTCCAAAATCATTGAAATAAGTTCCGAATTTCTTGGAACACATAATCGACTTCTGAACGTCAAGCAATCATTGTCGTCAATCCGAAACTCCGATTCCTCATTCGAAGCACATTCAGCTCGTTTAGTGACCAATTCAGCGTCGACTTTCTGGAATTCAAGTATTTGACGAATCAATAATGGTTTGGCCTCTAATTCAGCTACTAGCACCCCATCGGGTGAGACGGATAAGTGAGCATTCACCGCTCTCAAAGCAAATAGTGCTTTCCGACTTAAAGCATCAGCAACCACGTTAACCTTTCCCGGGTGATAATCAATAACAAGTTAGTAGTCCTTCAACAACTCAAGCCAACGTCTTTGCCGTAGATTTAGATCTCTTTGAGTCATCAGATATTTTAGACTCTTGTGGTCTGAATAAATATGACACATTTCTCCAAACAAGTAATATCGCCATATTTTCAAGGCGAACACTATGGCTGCTAATTCAAGATCGTGAGTCAGATAGTTTCTCATGCGGCTTTAATTGTCTCGACGTGTAAGCCACAACTCGACCTTCTTGCATCAACACACAACCTAGCCCAAGTAAGGATGCATCACTATAAATGACAAACTCTTTCCCGGACTCCGGTTGTACTAGCACTGGAGCTTCGGTTAAACAGGTCTTTAGTCGATCGAAACTTTTCTGACAGTTCTCTGTCCACTCAAACTCAACATCTTTTTGGAGTAGTTTCGTCAACGGTGCAGCTATCATCGAGAAACCTTTTACAAATCGTCGGTAATAACCGGCGAGCCCCAGGAAGCTCCGAACTTCGATAATATTTCTTGGAGGCTTCCAGTTAAGTATGGCTGAAATTTTACTCGGGTCAACTCGAATACCCGATGCGGATACCACATGACCCAATAAGCTAACCTCTCTTAACCAGAACTCACTCTTACTGAACTTAGCATATAACTGCTTATCCCGCAAAATTTGCAACACTAATCTTAGGTGCTCAGCATGTTCGGTCTCATCTCCTGAATAGACCAAGATGTCATCAATGAACACAACTACGAACCGGTCCAAATACTGTCTGAAGATCCGATTCATCAAATCCATAAATACAGCAGGGGCATTAGTGAGCCCGAACGGCATCACTAAGAACTCGTAGTGACCGTACCTCGTTCTGAAAGCAGTTTTGGGTACGTCCGAATCTCGAATCCGCAACTGATAATAACCCGATCTCAAATCTATCTTTGAAAACACTGAGGCTCCCTTTAGTTGATCAAACAAATCATCAATACGCGGTAATGGATATTTATTCTTTATCGTCACTTTATTCAGTTGACGATAATCAATGCACAACCTTATGATTTCGTCCTTTTTCACGAACAATACTGGTGCACCCCAAGGTGAGAAACTTGGTCGAGCGAAACCTCTATCCGTCAACTCTTGCAACTGAGCTTTCAATTCTTTTAACTCGGTTGGTGCCATACGATACGGAGCTATCGAAATTGGCGTAGTTCCAGGTACAAGCTCAATACCAAACTCTACCTCCCGAACAGGTGGTAAACCCGGTAATTCTTCAGGAAAAACATCCGGGTATTCACAAACCACTGGCACAGATTCGGGTTTCTTTTCTAATTCTATCATCAAGTACATACGCGAGGTATGCTTCGCACCCTTTTCTTACATATTTCTGGGCCAACATTGCTGATATTACAACTGGCAACATCTTTAAGTCCGTAGACTCAACTCGAATTATCTCATTATTTACGCACCTCAAATCAATAGTCTTGCTTTTGCAATTCACAACCGCATCATGCGCGGTCAACCAATCCAAACCAAGAATAACATCAAATTCATCAAACGGCAAAAGCATCAAGTCCGTCGAAAAACAGGAATCTCGAATTACTAGGGGGCATTTCTTACACTTTGTCGACAAGCACGTGACGACCCAAGGGATTTGACACCTGAATTACAAACTCAGTAGACTCAACAGGTAGAGTCTTACTAGATGTTAAGGTTTCACATACATATGAATGAGTAGAGCCAGGGTCAATTAATGCAATTACATTAGTATCAAAGAGAGTGAAGGTACCAGTGATGACGTCAGGGGAGGATGCCTCCTCTCGTGCGCGAATGGCATATGCTCTAGCAGGAGTATGGTTCTCGGCTCGAACAGCCGTATCAGAGGCCCCTCTCTGACTACCACCCCTACCTCCTAAAATTCTCGGTGGTCTACCTCTAGTTGTCACTCCACTAGGTCTTGCACCTTGAATCTTATTCTTCTCATCAAGCTCCGTGCAATCTCTAATGAAGTGGTCCTTCGAACCGCATCTGTAACAGGCCCTGTTAGTAGACTTACCCCAACATTCACCTAGGTGTTGTCTTCCGCATTGGGGACATTCAGGTTTCTCTTGACGATTATTGCCCACACTAGCTACTGAAGTAGCTCGGGAGTCCGTCGATGGTCGTGCTCTGATGGAAATTCCCGCAGTCGTCCTCGACTTATTAGTGTCCTCCTTGAACTTCTTTACAGCTGAGAACGGAGCTTTACCCATCGATCTTTTATGATAGTCTCTAGCTTCAAATTCAGCCTTCTTCTCCTTTCCAAGTTCTTCCGCCTTGCAGGCTCGTTCGACTAGTGTTACGAATTCTTTTATCTCCAAAATACCCACTAGTAGCTTTAAATCTTCATTCAATCCTTCTTCAAATCTTTTGCACATAGCAACCTCATCGGCTACACACTCCCGGGCATACCTACTGAGTCTTACGAATTCATGTTCGTATTCAGATACTGTCATACGGCCTTGCTTGAGTTCCAAGAATTTCTTACGCTTTTGATCAATGAACCATTGACTAATATATTTCTTTTGAAATTTCGTTTGAAAGAAGTCCCAAGTAACTCGTTCGTTTGGGACTATGGAAATCAAGGTCCTCCACCAATAGTAGGCTGAGTCTCGCAACAAGGATATAGCACACTTTAGACATTCATCGGGCGTGCATGACAGTTCATCAAACACCCGAATGGTGTTATCAAGTCAGAACTCGGCCCTTTCAACATCATCAGTAACTATGGCCCTGAACTCCTCGGCCCCGCGCTTCCTAATCAAGTCTACAGGTGGCTTACTCAGCCTCACAGGATCAGTAACTGATGGCATTACGGGCTCTTGGGGTGGATTATTCAAATTCGGAAATTGTTGGACAGCCGGATTGGTTCGGACATATTGCGCGACCCACTCATTCATCATGGTAAAGAAGGCTTGTTTAGCCCCCTCACATTGATTATTTGCAGATGACTGAGGTTCAACAGGCGGCGTCCCTTGTGCAGGAGCAGCCGCTACACTTTCAACGTCATCCGCCAAAGTTCTCTCTACACCGGGATCCATTTACAAATCAAAACAAAAATTTTAACCGTCAGAAGTCATCACACATTTAAACATTAACATTAAGGCATGTATAGCTAGACTCATACGTGCTATGGTAGTCCTAGAACCGACTAAACCGTAGCTCTAATACCAAATAAATTGTAACACCCCGAACCCGAGACCGTCGCCGGAGTCGAACACGAGTTGTTAACAGACTTCAAACCACTTATTAAAAAAATTTCCCAGACAAGCTTCCAATCTGTGTACTAGTCGCTTTAAAAATCATATCTTGAGTTCTGAAACTCGAAATCCAGTTCCGTAAATTTTCCCCGAAACTAGACTCATATGCCCATCTACATATTTTTTTCTATAATTTTTGGTCGGGCCAATTAGTACAATTTATTAGTCAAAGTCTCCCATGTTACAGGGATCGACTACACTGACCTTTGCGCATTACGACTTGGATATCTCCCTGTACAGGGCTTCAATACTGATTTCGTTTGTTTCTATAAAAACTAGACTCAAAGGGGAATCTGTGCACATATGGCATGACTTCTAATTATCTCTGATTAATTTATAATAAATTTCCAAAGTCGGAATAGGGAATCCAGAAATCGCTCTGGCCCTGTTTCACAAGAGTTTAATTATCTCCTAACATACAACTCATATGGTCGTTTCGTTTCTTCTATATGAAAATAGACTCATCGAGCTTCAATTACATAATTTATTCATTAATTAATTCTACTCCTGCTATTTTTAGTGATTTTTCAATCTCACGTCACTGCTGCTGCCAGCATCTGTTACTAAAGCAACTATGCCTATTTCGTGATTTCTCCTTGATCTAACTAATAATTCATCATACATATCACAAATTATGATCATGACTAGCTATGCCAAAGGCTAATCATTGTCAAACATCTCCCTACTACACTATTTCCATATCATGAATTTTAACACCAAAAATAATCAACCATGACATTTGGCATAAAAATCGAATTACCGAGACTTACGACCTAACATTATAGAACCAAATTCAACCGAACATTTATGCCATTTTCGCATGGCTAAAAGTTTACATACCAAATTTCAACAAAACATATTAGCCTATACATGCCGAAATGTTCTCCTAGACCGACTAAAAAGAATATACCAAAAGTTGCTAGCCGGTGTGATGACTTCGATGACGGCCCGATCACGCAAAAAGAGATGAGTCCAAGAAACCTAGAATAAATGACAAGGAAACACCGAGTAAGTATATAACTCAGTAAGTCATAAGCAATGCACTACCATCCATTAATAACATTATCACAAGAAGAAACAAAATGGAACGAGGCTAGTTACTCCATCCACACCGAACCATACCATAGTTCCTTAGACCTATCGGTTCAATCTCATACCAAGTCATGCATTAACATTCCATATACTAATCAATAGGATATTTGAGGCATTTTTATACATCATTTTATTTTCGTTACAATCATACAACTAAACGACCTTTCACCTATTCCACGATAAATCTTATGTACGTGACTTCAATTATAATTGTCACATAGGTTCAAACTTACCAAGCTCAACTCCAAATATAAACATAGCGCCTATTAGCCATGAACTCAAGGTACTTACCCGATCCGCTGTCCGTGATCAACTCAATAATGTCGCACACTTAGTGTCCATAGCGATTCAAAAATATATATTAAGTCCGCACTCAGTGCTATATAATCAACTCGCACACTTAGTGCTATATAATCAAACTCGCACACTTAGTGCTGTACAATTGAAACCCACACACTTAGTGCCAATCTCGTGATCATAAATGTCTACACCCGCACACTTAGTGCCGAAACCAACAACTCAATACATCTCACCTCTTTTCTTTTTATTCAATACTTTCATCACCCCATGCATACATATATATATATATTTATCATTCCATTCAGCTTCATTACATAGACGTTATGACCATTTAAATTAATACAAAATATATGCTTAATGACTTACCTTGTGTTGGGTAAGACGGTTCCAACTCGGCTACTCGATGATCTTTTCTTTGCCTTTGCTTGATTCTCCTCCTTTAACTCCTTGAGCTTGATCAATAAATCAACTAGTTTAACCATCTTGCTAAACATTCATAATTCAATTACACATGCATATGTATGTTTGTATATTCGACAACCATCCTCACTAATTACCCATTTAATCGATTATACACATAATTAAAGGTAACATCACGAATGGGCATACTTTTGTATATATATATATACTTCGGAATGGGCATCACAATTAGATTTAACACTACCTTCATACTCAATTAGATGGCCGAATGTATGTATATATGTACAATGTCAACTATAACATCATTTAGACACCTACTTTCATCTCATGAACACTTGATCGAATTTTCCTAATCTAGCATATTTTCACATCTATTTGTAACATCATGTAAATCCACATATAATTACATTTCTTAAGTTCCACATCTTAATGCCCATTATAGCCACTCTCATAGTCCAAATCTAACAATCGGCAACACCTACCTTTCCACTATGTTAGCCGAATACTCATTTTCTTCTTAGTCCTAAATTCGGCACCTCCAACAAAATAGCTTAACAATTTCAACTTTCATGCTAACATAACAAGCAACTTAACACATCCATATAACTAGCATGCTAATAGCATCAAGGTATCAACTAAAATTTTTTTAAGCTCCTTAACCGAATCCTAACTCTCCAACAACCCCAAATCCAACCATGGGATAGATAGAATTTAGACTCATCACCCAAAGGTTGTGTAAACTTCCAAAAATATCATTGAACATACCTTGATCTAAAGGACCACCTTGGCCGAATCTTGCTTCCTCTTCTTCCTCTAGTTACGACAATTGCAAAATAAAGAAAACATGAACACTCCTTCTTCCCTCCTTATTAAGCATTCAAACTCCCTCATTTTCATGCCACAACATCAAACACTCCTCCTAGATACAAGCAATGGCCGAACTTCTTCAAATATTTTCTCCCTTTCTTTTTCTTGGTTTTTCGGCTAGGAGATGGCAAGTACGAACACCCTTTTTTTTTGTTCACTTTCCTATTATTATTCCCATCATTTGTTAACCAAAAAACATATTAAATTAGAATGAGTGGAGCATCATCACTCCTTGGCCGGCCACCATGTATTTTATGGGTAATTTGACATGCAAAGCCATGCTTCCTCTCCCTATTATTAATTACTCCTTATATTTCATCTATTATCTTTTCTAACTTCGTCAACTAGGTTCTTTTCGAATTAATTCACATTCCTAAAGCTAATATTAAGCATTTAATTTCTCATATATTCACTGTCACCCAAAAATTTATGTAATTAAAAGACAAATAAATTTTTGGCTCGGTAATGTGGTCTCGAAACCACATTCCGACCAGGGTTTAATTTGGGTTGTCACAATTAGTTTGTTTGCGGAGACTTTAACGAAATTATATATGGCTTTGAAAAAAAAGGAGGCTTACCTAGAGATGAAAGAAGGATGAAATTGTTTCAAAAAACGCTGGAGGAATGTCAACTAAATGATGTGGGTTTTTCGGGCAGGTGGTTTACTTGGGAGAAGGGGAATCTAACTAAGACAAATATAAGAGAACGACTTGATAGGGGGTTGCTAATGCAAGTTGGATGGCTTTGTTTCCTGAAGCAATATTTCAACATCTGGTTAATTATTTTTCTAATCATTGTCCCCTATTGATTGAAACTCAAAAATAAAAGGTCAAGGGAAAAGGTGTTAATTTTAAATTTGAGGCATGGTGTACTCTAGAAGACTCTTTTAATGAAGTTAAATACCTTTGGGGAATGGCAGTAGGGGACCTTTTGCAAAAGCTTTATTTTTTGAGAATAGGACTGAAAAAGTCGGCGAGACAAATACGAATGAATAGAAATTGGAAAAATGAGATGCTAACAAATAAATTATCAGAATTAGTAGAAGCTGAAAGGGATGAGAGGAATTTGGCTGACATGATTGACACAAAAACTCAGCTAAACTTTGAAATTGAAAAGGAAGAATATTATTGGGAACAGCGAGCTTGGTTAAACTGGTTGCAACTTGGCGATAGGAACACAGCTTTTTTTTCACAGTCATGCAACACAAAGGAAGAGGAAGAATCAAATTAAGAAGCTACAGAATGATAGTGGAGAGATTACGGAAGATGTTCAGGAAATGGAGGGCATTGCGCTGGTGTATTTTGAGAATTTATTCAAAACAGGGAGGACTACTTTTAATGAGCATGTTTTTTCGGGTATTAAACAATGTATCTCTGATGAAGATAATAGTAAGCTTTTAGCACCTTACAAGGGATAGAAAATTCAGGGGCTTTGTCCGAGATAGGATCCACAAAGGCACCAAGGGAAGATGGATTTCTAGCCTTTTTTACCAAAGATGTTGGGATATCGTTGGGAGTGATGTTGTTTCCTTTTGCTAAATCTTTTGAATGGAGAAATGAAGGTTAGCCCAATTAACGCAACCCAGATTGTGCTTATCCCAAAGATTATTAATCCTTCTCATCTGACTCATTTTCAGCCAATTAGTCTATGTAATGTTATTTACAAAATTTTGGAAAAGGTGATAGCAAATAGATTTAGAGGAGCTATTGATAAATGTATTGATGAAGTACAAAGCGCATTTGTGCCAGGGAGACTCGTAACAGATAATGCAATAGTGACCTATGAAATTTTACATTCGATGAAACAGAAGAGAGGGGGGAAGAAAGGATTTATGGCAGTCAAGTTAGATGAGTAAGGCTTATGATAGAGTAGAATGGAATTTTATTCAAGAAATCATGAGTTGAATAGGATTTGCTCAAAATTGGATTGAATCTATTATGAAATGCATATCTAGTGTTTCTTATTCAGCAGTGGTTAATGGTAACAAAGGAGATATTTTCTATCCAACAAGAGGACTTAGGCAAGGAGATCCATTAAGCCCATTTTTATTTTTCATATGTGGGGACGGTCTATCTGGCCTAATGCGAATTGCTACTAAAGAATGATTTATAAAAGGTGTCAATGCTAGTAAAAGCGGCCCTAAGGTGTCCCGTTTACTATTTGTTGATAACTGCATATTATTTGAAGAAGCAACAAGGAGAGTAGGTGCAATCAAGCAAATTTTGAGAGAGTATAAAAATAGCTCAGGTCATTGCGTAAATTTTGAAAAATCAGTAGTCTTTTTTAGCAGTAATATAACTGAGGAAGTTAGGCAGATGGTGGTCACCTAATTGGGAATCCAGAGCTCCAATGAATTAGAAAGGTATTTAGGGCTGCCAAGATTAGTTGGGAAAGGAAAAAAGAATCTTTTCAAGCATTGAAGGATAGACTAAAACAGCGTATTGATAATTGGAATATGAGATTACTTTCTCAATGTGGAAAGGAGATATTTATCAAAGCAGTTTTACAAACGATACCGGCTTACTCAATGGCATGTTTTTTATTACCAAAGACATTATACGATGAAATGGAAGGCATTGTAGCCAAGTTTTGGTGGCAAAAGGGGCACAGGAGGAAAGGAATTCATTAGTGTTCTTAGAAAAATATGTGTTCTTTAAAAGATGGAGGCATGGGTTTTCGAAATTTTTGCCATTTTAATGTTACGTTATTAGCTAAGCAGGGCTGGCGCCTTATTAATAATCTGAGTTCATTATTAACCAGAGTTCTTAAAGCCAAATATTTTCTGCAATCAAACTTTTTAAATGCACAGTTGGGTTGGTTACCTTCATATACCTGGAAGAGCATCTGGGCAACACGAGGGCTCATTCAGAATAGGCTATGTTGGAGAGTTGGACGAGGGACCGAGATTGATGTCTGGACTGATTTTTGGATTCCTAGGTGTGAAGCTATTGGTAGGCCAGGAAGAGAGACAAACAGTGGAGTATTATTAGTTTCAGATTTAATTAACAGTACTAACAGGACTTGGAAGCGAAATCTAATCAACAATACCTTTCAATCGGACATAGCGCAAAAAATTTTGAAGATTCCTTTAGCAGAGATAGAACATGCAGACTTTCAGGTGTAGAAAGAGGAACCTGATAGAACATGCAGACTTTCAAGTGTGGAAAGAGGAACCTTCAGGGGAGTTCTCAGTAAGAAGCGCCTATAAACTATTACACTATTCTAGCTTGAATCCTAATATTTATTTATTACAGCCCAAAACAAAAAACTGCTATAGAAAACTATGGGATTTACAGCTACCAGGTAAAATTAAGATACTAGTTTGGCGAATCTCCTGGAACTACATTCCTTCCTTAGTAAATCTAAGATTCAAGAAAGTAACAGACAATGTTCGGTGTTCTCGGTGTAGACTCGAAGAGGAAGACAGTAGCCATATCTTTAGACTTTGTCCTGCAATCAGTGAAATATGGCATCTCATCAATCTCTCTTGGACTATAGTTCATAGAAATAAAAGTTTCTAGGAATGGCTAACCTGGGTTTTTGAAATGAGTACAATGGAGTAATGTCGGTCCTTTTGTTGTGCGTTATGGTGCATATGGAGTTCCCGAAATCAGCTTGTACATGAAAAGAAGAACATATCAGTTAGGGATTTAGCGTGGAAAGTTAGTAGTTACATAGCAGAGCTGGATGGGATCCGAATGAAAACACTCACATTTTCTACCAAAAGTGCCAACGGTCATACTAGGGCGACGGAGGGCATCATAGTTCAGTTTGATACCGCTTTTGACAGAAAAAATGCTAGATTGGCCTCAAGTATAGTCGTTTGAGACCAGACGGGCATTTTAAAAGCCTCAAAGTCAGTTATACATGAGGATATACCCACCCCGTTCGCAGCAAAAGCCCTCGTAGGATTAGATGCCATTAAATTAGTAATAGAAATGGGGTTAACAACAGCAACAATAGAGGGGGGGTTCGAAAATATTCATTCAAAAATGCCAATCGATAGAAATGGACAAGTCGGTTCTTGGAGCGATTATTTATGACATACAGACTAGAAAATCCAAGGTTCAAGACGTCACTTTCCAGTTTCTTCATAGATGGAAGAACATTCAATCCCATAATCTAGCAAAAGAAGCGTTAGAAAGAAGGGAGGACTCATACCTGGTAGGGGAAATGACGATCCACAGAGTAGCAGACCCAGAGGGAAGATGGAGAGAATCTCCGGATTAAAGATGAACGAGAAAGGAAAAGAGAATGGTTAAGGGTAGCAAAGTTTTTGATATTTTTTGGGAATTTCTATCTGCAAAGGCGTGGTTATTGGGACATGAAAGGACGAGTAATGCATTAAATGGCCAGACTGCTAGATGTGACTGGGAGATTTCCTTTTGATTTCCTTTTGTTTTATTCCATCATTTATTCTTTATTGTTATTTTATCATATTTGTTCAGAAATGGGCTAGGTAATAGGGATGCCCAATTTAGGTTCTTTCTTTGCTTGTATTGGCAGTCGGACCTGAGCCCAGATGTTAATTTGGGTATTGAATTTTATTCTATTAATAAAGAGCCCAGTCATATTATTCAAAAAAAATATGTATACTTAAATAATATTAAGATAAATGCAACTTAACAAGTAAATATAAAATACCTCTAATATAGTAATAAAATTAATAATAAAATAAGATTTATACAATATCTTAACACTAACAACAAAATAATATACACATAATTGTGAAATAGTAGCAAAATAGTAAAAAAAAACTAACAAGAAAATAATAAAAAGTATAAGAAAAAACACTTTGCATATTCGCAGAGCCGGACCCTGGCCAAAAATACCTTACTCGAGACCCGACCCATAGACGAATTTAGGTAGAATCCTCGTAATTATTACAATCATAATCATTTATGCTCCCTATAAAAGGAATTGTTTATTTAAATAATTACTATCAAAATTACTATTAAAATGTAAATTCCCGAAAGGAACAAACAAAGAATAAGGACTAATTCCTTTTTAAAAAATTAATTCTATGATACATTTTAACTCATCCTTAAATTTTTAAAATATAAAATTTAGACATATGTTATAAGTTTTAAAAAATAAAGTAATTTAAATTATATTTAAATTTGTTAAAATTATTATATTTGAAATATCAATTTTAAATATGTTAAAAATTTTATATAAATTATTTACAAAATTTAATTTCAATATATAAATTGTTTACAAAATTTAATTTGACTAGAATATATGATTATTCTATTTAATTGAGAGAATGTAATATCACTTTAAAAACACCTTTTATTAGATTGTCTTTGATTATCAATAATTATTGAAAAAATATTCTTAAAATTATATTAGGATTGAAAGTTAATTATGAAAATATAGAAAAAAAAATAGAATAATAATATACAAAATGTTGATTTTTTTCAACTAATAAATTGTTAATAATGGCAAAAGCTCACTAATTGATTAAAAACTAAAATAATATAATTGACAATATGTAGTACATAGACAAAGGTTAAATTGTCGATGATGATGATGATTGCCGTTAATATATGAGATTAGGTTTTTAAGAAAATGAGTTTATATCGTGAATACAAATGAATTGTAACTTTGCTTATTGATTAAGAAATTTCAATCAAATTTATATTTTATGATTAAAGCAAAAATATTTAAGAAATTACATATATTATGCAATGGTAAGATACAAAATGAATTAGATATTAAATTTGAAGTCGGTAAAGATTCAAGTTAAAAGTTATTGAAGATAAGTAAATGAATTATGTTTAACAAATACAGACACTTGATCCAAATTTGAATTTTAACTTAAAAATAACTGCTTTGCATATTTTACTTAATGGGTTAGATATTAAAAAATAATTATGAAATAATTGAATTTGATATTTACAAGCAGAGTCAAAAGCAGTTGGCAGTGTTAGTGACCAGTGCCAACTGCTTCAGGCATTGAATACGAACAAGGTAGAAAAATAACGAACATTTAATATGTTTATGCAACACGTACAAAAATTGATTACAACCTCTAATACTCACCAAATTAGACTCATCACTTTTCTACTAAATATTTAGACTACTTTCTTCTAACTTTTCCCCTTGAAAACTCGGGACATTATCCAAGTAACTCACTTGATTTTTCATCCAATGCACTTATAAGAAACATTCCTCAATGAACAAGATTAAATGTTCTTAGTTCAGTATATAACCAGTACTGTTCGAGATTGACTCGAATAAACAATGAAAGAGAAAAAATAGAAAAGATCAAGAACACAAATTTTGCATGGAAAAACTCCTCTAAAGAGGATAAAAAAACAACAGGAAAAGTAGACTTCACTAATGAGACAGAAATTTGAAAAGTACAAGATGGAGATAATCAAAACAAAATTTGAACCCTAAATACAAAACCCTCAAACTAAAACACAAAATTCTCTTAAAGCTCTGTTAAAGTTATTTCTTAATTGTGTTATGTTGTAATTTTCATCTACCTTTCTAAAGTTACTAAGGCCTTTTTATAGATTATTTCGGAGGTCAAATATGACTAAAACATCCTAGATAAATTAGAGTTTGACTAGGCAAAAATAATCAGAGTTTAACTAGGGGAAGAAACTCGGTTAAGTGGGGAACACGTCGCCAAGTCGTGACATCATTTATCTGTTCATCCTGACATCATCCATCGTATTGTCGAGACGTCATGTGTCACATCATTGGGATGTCGGCTCTTTCTTGTGGTGATGTCAACCTTGTTTCATCCAAAATGTGAGGCACACTGCATAAATCTCCACCTTAACTCGTATTTTCGTAACGCATTCTTTGTCGAGCCCCGTGAGAGGCCTAACTCAATTTTTGCAGGATATTGACCAAGTCCAAACAATATTTGAACTTTGAAATTGGAAGGATTTTGGTCATCATATCAGCTGGATTATTTTCTGAACCAATTTTGTGAATTTGAACATCTCCTTGAGTGATCACCTCTAGAACAATGTGATATCGAATGTCTATGTGCTTTGTTCTTTCATTATACTGATCTTCATTGAGATGTTTGACACTTTGACTATCGCAATATACAATAGTCGCGTTGTGTTTATTAATCAGCTCCTTGAATAGACCTCTCAACCAAATGACTTCTTTCATAGCTTCTGTGATTGTCATATATTCAACTTTGTTAATCAATAAAGCCACAATGGTTTGAAATATGGCTTTCTAGCTAATGACACATTTTTTGAAAACAAACAGATATCCTATAATGGATCTTTTTTGGTTTAAATATCCTACATAATTTGAGTCTATGAAGCCCACTTAACTGCTTGCCATATAATTTGTTAGGTCTAGCCATGTATCTATTTACGACACTAACAACATGTGAAATATTGGGACGAGTGCAAACCATTGCGTACATCAAAATTCCGATTGCACTGGAGTAAAATATTGAGGACATATACTTTTCTTTATCTTTGGTTTGTGGTGACTCTAAAGTCGAAAGTCTGAAGTGTGCAGCTAAGGGAGTACTAACTGGTTTTGAGTTTTGCATCCCAAACTGATCAAGAATTCTTTCAATATATCTTTGCTGAGACAAAAATGTCTTCCTAGAGCTTCTATCTCTGGACATTTTCATCCCTAAGATTTTCTTAGCCGCATCAAGGTCCTTCATATTGAAATTAGAGTTGAGCATGATTTTTAACTGATCAATTCCGGATGGATCATTAGCCGCAATTAGCATATAATCAACATAAAGAAACAAATATATAAATTTTCAATCTTCAGGATGATGCAAATATACACAACTATCATACTTATTTTAGATAAAACCAATGCTTGACATAAAGGAATCAAACTTCTTATGCCATTGTCGAGGAGACTGTTTTAGGTCGTACAAATATTTCTTTAGAAGGAAAACATGGCCTTCTTTGCCTTTGATCTTGAAGCCTTCAGGTTGTTACATATAAATATCCTCCTCCAGGTCGCCATGAAGGAATGTTATTTTCACATCTAACTTCTCTAATTCAAGGTTGTATAATGCAACAAGAGCTAACAATGCCCGGATGGACGTATGCTACACAACAAGAAAGAAAACATCATGAAAATAAACTCCCTCAACTTGACTGTAGCCCTTTGTGACCAACCTTGCCTTGTATCTTGTGTCGTCCGGATTAGATCCTTCCTTCTTTTTGAATTGCAACCATCTTTTTTTCTCAGTGGGTACTTTTACGAGTTTCCATGGTTTGTTCTTTTGAAGAGTCTTCATCTCCTTTTCCATAGCCGCAAGCCACTTGTTGGAATTAGGAGCCTAAACTGCCTTAGAGTAATTGGAAGGATTGATTGAATCAATAATCTCAGCAACACTTAGAGCATATACTACTAGGTTTCCATGGCAGAACTTTTGTGGTGGTTTAATCTCACATCTTACCTTGTTGTAAGCTAGCTAATAATTTCGTAGTGGAGTTTTTGAATGAATTGAAATGTCTTCATTAGCCTCTTGTTGTACCGGAGAAACTTCAGCCACGTTGTAACAACCCGTTTTCAGTGGTATCAGAAACAGTGGTTCGAAATCACAATTCTAATGTATGATTCCATAAATATTAATTATTTAATATTAACGAGGTCATTAGTGTCATATTAAAATTTAATCCCGTAATTTTGGTGTTTAGATAATTAATTAAAGAAAAATGACTAAATCGTAAAAGCTACAAAAGTCAACCGCTATCAATTTTAAAGGGCTAATTGAGTGCAAAAAAACATAATTGAATAGATTTATATGGCAATTTAACCATAGTTAAGATAGTGACAATATGGCATATGTGTTTTAGATTAAAAATATGTATAATTTATGGTATTTGGGTAATTAAATAAATGAATAAACAAATGTAAAAGGTAATAAAAATATTATCTTCTTCATTTCTTCTTGTGGCAAAAAAACCAAGGTCGACTAAGCTTCGTCTTTGAATATATCTATGCATATCAAGAACTGGTAGATAATCGTGGAAAATAGAAAATTGCTAACTACTCCCTGATATTACTATCTTTGTTGTTTGGCCTTGGTAAGTTCGTATGGTCTTGTTTTATATATTGATAATTTTATTTTTGAAATTCTATATTTTGGTGATGTAACACCCGTACCCGAGACCGTTGCCGGAGTCGAACGCGAGGTGCTAACAGACTTAATTACTTTGTTTTCACAGTCCATTTAAAAAAAATTCCAGACAGGCTGGCTAACCGCATCACTGTCGCCTTAAAAATCATATCTCGAGTTACAAAACTCGAAAACTGATTCCGTAAATTTTCCCTAAAATTAGACTTGTATATCCATCTGTGGATTTATTTATAGAATTTTTGGTCGGGCCAATTGGTACAGTTTATTAGTTAAAGTCTCCCCTAATTCTGGGTTCGACTACTCTGACCTTCACGTATTACGACTTGGATATCTCCCTGTACAGAGATTCAATACTCATGCCATTTGTTTCTAATGAAACTAGACTCAAATGGGAATCTATACATATAAGGCATGACTTCTAATTGTCTCTGGATAATTTATGGTAAATTTTCAAAGTCGAACCAGGAGATCCAGAAACCGTTCTGGCCCTGTTTCACGAGAACTTTAATATCTCTTAATGTACTGTTCATATGATCGTTTCGTTACTTTCATATGAAAAGAGATTCATCAAGGTTAGATTAAATAATTTATTCACTATTTAATTCCATTCCTACAAATTTTAGTGATTTTTCAAATCCACACCACTGCTGCTGTCAGCATCTGTTTTCAAGGTAAACTTTACCTATTTCGTGGTTACCATGGACCAACTAGAGTTTTGTCATACATAGGTCCACATATGATCATATTTAGCCATTCCAATGGCTGATCATTTGCCCAACACTTCCATTCCAGTCCATAGTCACATCTTGAAACCATATATATATACATAAACACAAATGGTCTAATGCCATACTCCACTTCTACGAGCCATTTTCGCATGGCTGTACACACATACATCACAAAAAGTACTTGAAAAAACAACAAAGGGTAGTCCTATACATGCCATATCCAGAGTTCAACTAAAAGAGTACCAAAAGGGCTTTGATAGTGTGGATGACTTCGACTTCGATGATCCCGAACCCGATAGCTAACGAACAAAATCTATAAAACAGAGAGCCAAAGCAACGGGGTAAGCATTTTAAAGCTTAGTAAGTTTCAAGTAATGAAATCGGCTTTGACTAAAGTATTACATTCACATAGCTAAATGAATCACTTTATTAATACACATTCTCATAATCATACTTA
This sequence comes from Gossypium hirsutum, assembly GCF_007990345.1. Taxonomy (NCBI): domain Eukaryota; kingdom Viridiplantae; phylum Streptophyta; class Magnoliopsida; order Malvales; family Malvaceae; genus Gossypium; species Gossypium hirsutum. Next base: position 31,126,824 of record NC_053432.1, read on the forward strand.
CTTCGCACTTCATTAACATATACACACACAAGGTATCAACCTATCTAAATGCCGAAAGTTCGTTAGTCGATTGAACGAATACTATTTAAAACGAATCGACTTTTCCGATGCACATGCAAACATACCTTATCGTTTGGGTTTTTCGAGCGTATTAATTGAATTTATTACAGCACAAAACGCTCACCTTCAAACCCAAGTTTCTTCGGAATTTAGCCGGATATAACCACAAGCACAATTGCCTTCGGGTCTTAACCCGGGTATAGCAACTCGCACAAATGCCTTCGGGTCTTAGCCCGGATATATCAACTCGCACAAATGCCTTCGGGTCTTAGCCCGGATAAAATCACTAGCATAAATGCCTTCGAGACTTAGCCCGGATATCATTCAAATGCTCATGCACACATATATCAATAATCATGACACATCCATATTTCATTTTCGTTACTAAGGCTCAAACACAAAACATTTATTAAACCTTTCCAATTTCGGCTCAATAGCCACACACAAAGAGCATGATTTCAATTGGCTTTATAACGTAGTCTCTATGCACATTCGGCTATCCGTCATAGTATGACTAATCATTTCAATATAATTCAAGTAGGGTCATTACTCGAAGACTTACCTCGGATGTTGTCGAACGGTTTCGACGGCTATTCGATCACTTTTTCCTTCCCCTTATCCAACTTTGGTCCTCTAAGCTCTTAAGCTTAATTCAAACAGATAGAGCTTATTTAATAATTTATCAATTTAACTATTCGATTAAATACATTTATATTATACAATTAGGTGCGAATAATTTTATTGACTAGTTATTCAAGCATTATACATGTGCTCTACTCATGCACCACCGAATAATAGGACTAGCTTAATACCTTGCATTTTCGAATTCATATACATCATTTAGTTCCTCATAACATACATTTTGTCCCTAACCAACACAAGAGCCCAAAGCATCACTTACAATGCCGAATTCCAATTAAGTCTACCATCATAGCATTATCATATTTATGCACTTGGTAAGTTGCGTTTGAACACATTCGGCACTAGGTGTCCAAACCAATGTTCCTCGAACACTAAACCCAATTTATAACCAACTCAAAACTCCTTAACAACAAGCATTTAATAACAATGTACTTAACCAATTCCTTAAACATGCATTCGGCAATTACACCAAGACCATCTTAACTCATTTCTCATCTTGCTAACAAAAACATAGTAAAGCAAATCTTCATACACAATGGTTACCAATTCATCCATTCACTAGGGACATGACCTAATGTTCAATAACAACCCCTCCTTTACCAAGTACACATTCGGCCTTGGTACATAATAAGGTAGCCGATTTCTTTCCCTTTAGCACCCATTGCTCACATATGATTATTTGTATAGTTCAAACACTCATCTATCTTTGCTCATCTAAATTTAAAATGGAACAACAAAATTCACCATTATCAAATACCATAGCCGAAAGCCCTAGTCCATAACACAAATCAAAATTTCTACATGGGTTACAAAAGTAGTTTGATATCTTACTCAAGATTAACCAAAATTTCATGAACTAATATAAACTTCTTACCTTGCTATTAGCCTAGGATGACCGAATGCCTCCCTCCCTACTTCCTCTTCACAATCGGCCAAGAAGAACAAAATGAGAAAGACTTTTTGTTCTTTTTTTTTCGGTCATGCATGAGAATGATGAACACATTTTTTTTCTTTGTTTTCTTCCTTCAATTTCTTATTAGTTTATTGCCCATGCTTCTTATTTTATTTTTCCATTAACACACATGTTTCATGACATGTTTTGCCCATCATCCTTTGTCATGGCCGGCCACTAGTACTTAAATGGGGGAAATTGACATGCAAGTCCACCCCTTTGATTACATGCACTATTAGGCCACTTGCATTTGCCTAGCACATTTCTAAATTTTCTCACATAAGTCCTATCAACTAAATTCACATACAATTAACTAAATCGAAGCTTAAAACTTTCACACATTTATATTCATATATTTTAGGCAATAATTATCACATTCAAATAATTTGGTGACTCGGTCTAGCGGTCCCGAGACCGCTTTCCGACTAGGGTCACTTTAGGGCTGTCACAACTCTCCCCCACTTAAGAAATTTTCGTCCCCGAAAATCTTACCGATAAATAGGTTTGGGTATCGTTTTTCATCGAGCTCTCGGTTTCCCAAGTAGCTTCCTCGATCCCGTGTTTGAGCCATAACACCTTTACTAACGGAACCCTTTTGTTTCGTAACTCTTTCACTTCACGAGCTAGGATACGCATCGGTTCTTCTTCATAACTCATATCAGCTTGAATTTCAACCTCTGATGGGCTAATTATGTGCGATGGATCAGATCTATAGCATCGAAGCATCGAAACATGAAAGACGTTGTGAATCTTTTCAAGTTCAGGGGGCAAAATCAATCGATACGCAACTGGACCGACTCGTTCGGATATTTCGTATGGCCCGATGAACCTCGGACTCAATTTGCCCTTACGCCCAAATCTGAGTATCTTTTTCCAAGGTGAAACTTTAAGAAACACCTTATCTCCCACCTGATACTCAATGTCTTTTCGTTTCAGATCCGCGTACGACTTCTGGCGATCTGAGGCTATCTTTAGACTTTCACGGATTACTTTTACCTTCTGTTCAGCATCTTTAATCAAATCCACTCCGAAAATTTTACTTTCACCGAGCTCGGTCCAAAACAATGGTGTACGGCATTTACGCCCGTACAAAGCCTCGTAAGGTGCCATCTTAATACTTGATTGAAAACTATTGTTGTAAGCGAATTCAATCAATGGTAAATACCGTTCCCATGAACCACTAAACTCAAGGATGCAACATCTCAACATATCCTCAAGTATCTGAATTACCCACTCGGATTGACCATCGGTTTGTGGATGAAAAGCGGTGCTAAAATGCAGCTTGGTACCCAAAGCTTCTTGCAATTTCTTCCAAAATCGCGAGGTGAATCTTGGATCTCTATCCGACACAACAGAAATCGGTACCCCGTGTAATCTCACAATCTGAGAAATGTACAATTCAGCTAGTTTATCCAATGAAAAATCCGTACGCACGGGGATAAAGTGAGCCGACTTAGTCAGTCTATCAACAACAACCCAAATCGCATCCTTCTTACTTGCTGACAATGGCAGTCCGGACACAAAGTCCATTGTGACTCGATCCCATTTCCACTCGGGTATCATGATCGGCTGAAGTAATCCTGAAGGCACTTGATGTTCCGCTTTCACTTGTTGACATATTAAACATGTCGAAACAAAGTCGGAGATGTCTCGTTTCATACCATGCCACCAAAATCGACGTTTCAAATCGTTGTACATTTTCGTACTCCCCGGGTGAATTGACATTCGGCTACAATGGGCTTCGTTCAGAATCATCGAAATGAGTTTCGAATTCCTTGGAACACACAAACGACTTCTGAACCTCAAACAATCATCATCATCAATTTGAAACTCCGATTCCTTGTTCGGAACACACTCAGCCCGTTTTGCAACCAATTCATCATCGACTTTCTGAGCTTCACGAATTTGATGAATCAATAATGGTTTGGCTTTTAATTCAGCTACTAACACATTGTCGGGTAGAACAGACAAGTGTACATTCATCGCTCGCAAAGCAAACAGTGATTTCCGGCTTAAGGCATCCGCAACCACATTAGCCTTTCCCGGGTGATAATTAATGACAAGCTCATAATCTTTCAACAACTCAAGCCAACGCCTTTGTCGCAGATTCAAGTCTCGCTGGGTCATCAAATATTTGAGACTTTTGTGATCCGAAAATACATGGCACTTCTCACCAAACAAATAATGTCGCCATATTTTCAAAGCAAATACGATGGCGGCTAGTTCGAGATCATGGGTCGGATAATTTCTCTCGTGTGGCTTCAATTGTCTCGACGCATAGGCCACAACTCGACCTTCTTGCATCAATACGCAACCCAACCCAAGTAGGGATGCGTCGCTATAAATGACAAACTCTTTGCCTGATTCAGGTTGCACTAAAATTGGAGCTTCAGTCAAATAAGTTTTCAGTTGATCGAAACTTTTCTGACATTTCTCCGTCCATTCGAACTTAACATCCTTTTGAAGTAGCTTCGTCATTGGTGTGGCTATCATCAAGAAACCTTTTACAAATCGTCAGTAATAACCGGCGAGCCCCAGGAAGCTCCGAACTTCGGTAATATTTCTTGGAGGCTTCCAGTTAAGTATGGCTGAAATTTTGCTCGGATCAACTCGAATGCCCGATACAGATACTACATGACCCAAAAAGCTAACTTCTCGTAACCAAAACTCACATTTACTGAACTTGGCTATAACTGCTTATCCTGTAAAATTTGTAACACTAATCTCAGGTGCTCAGCATGTTCGGTCTCATCTCTTGAATAGACCAAGATGTCATCAATGAACACAACTACGAACCGATCCAAATATGGTCTGAAGATCCGATCATCAATCCATAAATACCGCAGGGGCATTAGTGAGCCCAAACGGCATCACTAAGAACTCGTAGTGACCATATCTCGTTCTAAAGGCAGTTTTGGGTATGTTCGAATCTCGAATTCGCAACTGATAATAGCCCGATCTCAAATCTATTTTTGAGAACACTGAGGCTCCCTTCAGTTGATCGAACAAATCATCGATACGCGGTAACGGATATTTGTTCTTTATTGTCACTTTATTAAGCTGACGATAGTCGATGCACAACCTCATGGTTCCGTCCTTCTTTTTCACAAACAACACTGGTGCACCCCAAGGTGAAAAACTCGGGCGAGCGAAACCTCTAGCCACCAACTCTTGCAACTGAGCTTTCAACTCCTTTAATTCCGTTGGTGCCATACGATACGGAGCTATCGAAATCGGTGTGGTCCCAGGTACCAGTTCGATGCCAAACTCTATTTCCCGAACAGGTGGTAAACCCGGTAATTCTTCGAGAAAAACATCCGGGTATTCACAAATTACTGGTACCGACTCAAGTTTCTTTTCTAATTCCTTGTTATCAAGTACATACGCAAGGTATGCTTCATACCCTTTCTTACATATTTCTAAGCCAACATTGAGGATATTACAGCTGCCAACCCATCCAAGTCCGTAGACTCAACTCGGATTACTTCTTATTTGCGCACGTCAAATCAATAGTCTTGCTTTTGCAATTCACAACCGCATCATGCACGGTCAACCAATCCAAACCGAGAATAACATCAAATTCATCAAACGGCAGAAGCATCAAGTCGCGGAAAACAGGAACCTCGAATTACTAGGGGACATTTCTTACACACTTTGTCGACAAGCACGTAACGACCCAAGGATTTGACACCCGAATTACGAACTCAGTAGACTCAATAGGTAAAGTCTTACTGGATGCTAAGGTTTCACATATATAAGAATGAGTAGAACCGGGGTCAATCAAAGCAATTACATTAGTATCAAAGAGAGTAAAAGTACCGGTAATAACATCAGGCGAAGAAGCATCCTCGCGGGCACGTATAGCATAAGCTCTAGCAGGCGCACGAGCCTCAGATCTGGTTGTAGCATCTCTAGATCTCTCTGACGCCACTAGCATTGCCCGTGTTTCTAGACGGTCTACCCCGAGCAGTAGTAGCACCTGGTTTCCCACTCTGACTTACATTTTGTTCAGGCAACCTCGGGCAATCCTTGATAAAGTGGTCATCTGATCCACACTTATAGCAGGAGCGGTCATGGAACCTACAGCTCCCCGAATGCCATTTACCACAATGCTGACACTCCGTTCTGTCTCGACGTTCATTCCCAACACTGGCGACCGAAGTGCCTCGTGTACCCACAGGGGGTCGATCACAATCTCGTCTAAAAAGGCCCGAAGTGCCTCTAGACCGCCCACATCATCTCGAAATTTCTTCGATGCCTGTTGAAGAGACTTTCCCGAGGATCTTTTACGAAACTCTCCAGTTCCCACATCAACTTTTTGTTTTTCTTTTCTAAGCTCTTAGGCTTTACAAGCTCGCTCGACAAGTACTACGAACTCTCGTATTTCAAGAATGCCAACGAACATTTTTATATCTTCATTCAGCCCATCCTCGAAGCGTTTACACATGATAGCCTCGGACGAAACACATTCCCGAGCGTATCTACTAAGTCTAACAAATTTTCGCTCGTAATCAGTAACTGACATAGAACCTTGCTTAAGCTCAAGAAATTCCTTCCGTTTTTGATCAACAAATCTCTGACTGATATACTTTTTCCGAAACTCAGTTTGGAAAAACTCCCAAGTTACTTGCTCTCGGGGCACAACAGAAGTCAGAGTACTCCACCAATAGTAGGCAGAATCGCGTAGCAAGGAGATAGTACACTTTAGGCATTCATCGGGTGTACAAGATAGCTCATCGAGTACCCGGATAGTGTTGTCCAACCAAAATTCAGCTTGCTCGGCATCGTCGCTATCCGTAGCTTTAAATTCAGTAGCCCATGTTTTCGGATTCTGTCAACTGGGGGCTTATTTGACCTTATTTGGTAGTTACCGGAGGTATTGTAGGTGCGGGGGTTGTATTAGTCGGGAATGGAGGTTGTGGAACAGCCGTATTAGTTCGAATGTATTGGTTGAACCAATCATTCATCACGCTATAAAAAGCTTGCCTAGCCTCATCATTCGGATTGCTAGCAATAGGTTGAGAGTCCACCGGCGCTGTCCCTTGTGCGGGAGTAGGCGCCACACTCTCCACATCATCAGCTATCGCTCGGTTGGGATCGGGATCCATTACTATAAATAAACACAAATTCAAATGTCAGAAATCACCACACTATCAATTAATCACATAATGGCATGTATAGCTAGACCCAAACGTATTACGGTAGTCCTAGAATCGACTAAACCGTAGCTCTGATACCAATAAAATTGTAACACCCCGTACCCGAGACCATTGCCGGAGTCGAACGCGAGGTGCTAACAGACTTAATTACTTTGTTTTCACAGTCCATTTAAAAAAAATTTCAGACAGGCTGGCTAACCGCGTCACTGTCGCCTTAAAAATCATATTCGAGTTCCAAAACTCGAAAACTATTACGTAAATTTTCCCTGAAATTAGACTCATATATCCATCTGTGGATTTATTTCTAGGATTTTTGGTTGGGCCAATTGGTACAGTTTATTAGTTAAAGTCTCCCCTGATTCTGGGTTCGACTACTCTGACTTCACGTATTACGACTTGGATATATCCTGTACAGACCTTCATACTCATACCATTTATTTTATGAAACTAGACTCAAAGGGGAATCTATACATATAAGGCATGACTTCTAATTGTCTCTGGATAATTTATGGTAAATTTTAAAAGTCAAATAGGAGATCCAGAAACCGTTCTGGCCCTGTTTCACGAGAACTTTAATATCTCTAATATACTATTCATATGATCGTTTGTTACTTTCATATGAAAATAGATTCATCAAGGTTCGATTACATAATTTATTCACTATTTAATTCCATTCCTAAAATTTTAGTGATTTTCAAATCCACACCACTGCTGCTGTCAGCATCTGTTTTCAAGGTAAACTTTACCTATTTCGTGGTTACCATGGACCAACTAGAGTTTTGTCATACATAGGTCCACATATGATCATATTTAGCCATTCCAATGGCTGATCATTTGCCCAACACTTCCATTCCAGTCCATAGTCACATCTGAAACCATATATATATACATAAACACAAATGGTCTAATGCCATACTCCACTTCTACGAGCCATTTTCGCATGGCTGTACACACATACATCACAAAAAGTACTTGAAAAAACAACAAAGGGTAGTCCTATACATGCCATATCCAGAGTTCAACTAAAAGAGTACCAAAAGGGCTTTGATAGTGTGGATGACTTGACTTCGATGATCCCGAATCCGATAGCTAACGAACAAAATCTATAAAACAGAGAGCCAAAGCAACGGGGTAAGCATTTTAAAGCTTAGTAAGTTTCAAGTAATGAAATCGGCTTTGACTAAAGTATTACATTCACATAGCTAAATGAATCACTTTATTAATACACATTCTCATAATCATACTTACTTCGCACTTCATCAACATATACACACACAAGGTATCAACCTATCTAAAAGCCGAAAGTTCGTTAGTCGATTGAACGAATACTATTTAAAACGAATCGACTTTTCCGATGCACATGCAAACATACCTTATCGTTTGGGTTTTTCGAGCGTATTAATTGAATTTATTACAGCACAAAATGCTTACCTTCAAACCCAAGTTTCTTCGGAATTTAGCCGGATATAACCACAAGCACAATTACCTTCGGGTCTTAACCCGGGTATAGCAACTCGCACAAATGCCTTCGGGTCTTAGCCCGATAAAATCACTAGCATAAATGCCTTCGGGACTTAGCCCGAATAAAATCACTAGCATAAATGCCTTTGGGACTTAGCCCGGATATCATTCAAATGCTCATGCACACATATATCAATAATCATGACACATCCATATTTCATTTTCGTTACTAAGGCTCAAACACAAAACATTTATTAAACCTTTCCAATTTCGGCTCAATAGCCACACACAAAGAGCATGATTTCAATTGGCTTTATAACATAGTCTCTATGCACATTCGGCTATCCGTCATAGTATGACTAATCATTTCAATATAATTCAAGTAGGGTCATTACTCGAAGACTTACCTCGGATGTTGTCGAACGGTTTCGACGGCTATTCGATCACTTTTTCCTTCCCCTTATCCAACTTTGGTCCTCTAAGCTCTTGAGCTTAATTCAAACAGATAGAGCTTATTTAATAATTTATCAATTTAACTATTCAATTAAATACATTCATATTATACAATTAGGTGCGAATAATTTTATTGACTAGTTATTCAAGCATTATACATGTGCTCTACTCATGCACCACCGAATAATAGGACTAGCTTAATACCTTGCATTTTCGAATTCATATACATCATTTAGTTCCTCATAACATACATTTTGTCCCTAACCAACACAAGAGCCCAAAGCATCACTTACAATGCCGAATTCCAATTAAGTCTACCATCATAGCATTATCATATTTATGCACTTGGTAAGTTGCGTTTGAACACATTCGGCACTAGGTGTCCAAACCAATGTTCCTCGAACACTAAACCCAATTTATAACCAACTCAAAACTCCTTAACAACAAGCATTTAATAACAATGTACTTAACCAATTCCTTAAACATGCATTCGACAATTACACCAAGACCATCTTAACTCGTTTCTCATCTTGCTAACAAAAACATAGTAAAGCAAATCTTCATACACAATGGTTACCAATTCATCCATTCACTAGGGACATGACCTAATGTTCAATAACAACCCCTCCTTTACCAAGTACACATTCGGCCTTGGTACATAATAAGGTAGCCGATTTCTTTCCCTTTAGCACCCATTGCTCACATATGATTATTTGTATAGTTCAAACACTCATCTATCTTTGCTCATCTAAATTTAACATGGAACAACAAAATTCACCATTGTCAAATACCATAGCTGAAAGCCCTAGTCCATAACACAAATCAAAATTTCTACATGGGTTACAAAAGTAGTTTGATATCTTACTCAAGATTAACCAAAATTTCATGAACTAATATAAACTTCTTACCTTGCTATTAGCCTAGGATGACCGAATGCCTCCCTCCCTACTTCCTCTTCACAATCGGCCAAGAAGAACAAAATGAGAAAGACTTTTTGTTCTTTTTTTTTCGATCATGCATGAGAATGATGAACACATTTTTTTTTCTTTGTTTTCTTCCTTCAATTTCTTATTAGTTTATTGCCCTTGCTTCTTATTTTATTTTTCCATTAACACAACATGTTTCATGACATGTTTTGCCCATCATCCCTTGTCATGGCCGGCCACTAGTACTTAAATGGGGGAAATTGACATGCAAGTCCACCCCTTTGATTACATGCACTATTAGGCCACTTGCATTTGCCTAGCACATTTCTAAATTTTCTCACATAAGTCCTATCAACTAAATTCACATGCAATTAACTAAATCGAAGCTTAAAACTTTCACACATTTATATTCACATATTTTAGGCAATAATTATCACATTCAAATAATTTGGTGACTCGGTCTAGCGGTCCCGAGACGCTTTCCGACTAGGGTCACTTTAGGGCTATCACAATAAGCAATCCAAGCAAAAATTTCAATTAATAAAACATAGGAGTCTCCCCTACCTTGATAGTTACTCAAAATTCAAACTCAACAAGGCTTATCATCCTTACTAAGATTTACTCAAACCACTCAAAGTTTTTAAGGATTGATTATTATGCACTCAATAGTTGGCCGCTGCCAAATGTGCAGACGTTTGATGTGAAAATACTACACCAAAAACATAAGAAATAATTCAGCAGTGTCCGCAAGTATATGGATCAAATTTTAATATAGTAATGTGTTACAATAGAACACAGAAAGGTATTCCAAGGATCGTACCTAAGGAAGGATAAATTAAATCTATTGAAAACCTCTTTACAATAATAAGTCTAAATAGTAATGGTTAAAGTCTATATTACGATAAATCATAAAAGAGATGAATATTGGAAGCCAAATAACTAAAATAAATAAATAAATAATAAAACAAACAAACAAACAACTAAACCAATTAAACCAAACATGAATATTATCTTGTTTTAGGGGTTGTAATTAACTACAGATTAAGGTTTTAGGGTGGTTTAGCTATTAACTAACCAATTATTACCTCCTGGACTTTAATTAATTAATTATTTGGTTGATACTCGCTTATCTTCCAACCTCACTTTCTCAACCAGGATAAATTGTGATTTACTCAGAAAACTTATCTCTTAACCTCATTTAACCTTTGATTACTTTATAGGGCTATCAAGCCTAGGGTTTAAGAACGCGTAATTTACACCAACTAATTCTATTTACAAACCCTTAATCCTCCATTAATAACTTCCCCCATCCACTCATTAATCACCCCTAAGGAAATTAGCTACTCATGATATTCATAATCTCAAACTCAATTGATATAGACATGGAAATAACACGAATAAACCAAAAGAGAAAAGAGATATGAATAATCTTGATTTGTACTGACTGAGAGTGGAATAACGAATCTTTCAATTGGGATAACAAATCTCACCGCTTGCAAAGGAAAACAACTTGAATAACTTTAATTTAATAAAAGAAATCTAGGATCAAAATTGATTCCCATAGAAAAGAATAAGCGTTTTAAAAAAAGAAAAGAAAACTTAATCTAAATCCTACTCCTAAAGAACGAGAATTTTTGGATGCATTTAAGAAGACTTAGTTACATCAAACCCCTAAGGTTTTATTTATATAAGTGTTAGCAACCCGAATTAAGTCTTCAACGCGTCTTAGGTCTTCATATGAAGTTGATTGTGTGGAAGAAAATAGCCTCAAAATACTTAGCCTCCACATCGGTCCTATGTCACGCCATACACAAGCCAAGGCACGACGCGACATGCATTTTGTGGGTTCTTCAGTTTATTTCATCTTTTAGCAGCTCAAGAGGCTTATGCATCACATGTCTCAAGCTCTTACATCCATTAGGCCTTAAATTCAATATCCTGCACACCCAATTACACAAATTAAAACTACTTAAGGCTCGTGTAGGCCTAATAGGTCACTAATACTCAAAATTATGTAAAAACACTTATTTTATTAATATTTAATACTAACTACTAACAACTAAGTACCAAATATATAATAATTATTAATAACATAATTAGAAAATAAGGTCTTTAAATGTCAAAAATGTATCTAAACTACCATTACAATTAGCGACAAGTTAAAGACCACCACACTAAGTCTTTGCTTGCCTTCAAGCAACTAAACAAAAGCAAAATAAAAACATAAAACAAAAAAAAAATTGAAGACAAAAAATAGACATGCAAGAAAATAAAATATACTTGAACTAGCATAATACATGAAATTAGATAAAAATATATTAACAAGATAATGTAAGTAAACACATAACTCTAACATGATACACAAGTGACTCGAGATTTCTAAAATTAGATGGGCTAGTTCATTAAATTACAAAGCAAACAAATAAAAGAATATTAAGTATAGGTATCCATTAAAACAAATATAAAACTATACAATTATGTTTAAATGAATATAAGTGGTAAAAATATCAAAACTTGGAACAATATTATCCATATAAAGTACTACCTAAGTCACATAGGACTTTTTAGCTTGTAACGTTCTGTAGCTTAGGTTGGTTCAGAATTCAAGAACAGGCTTGAAAAAAGGGCTAATCATGAAAATAGTTTGGCACATTATATTGTCCCCAATATTCCCCCAAGTTTACATTTAGCTCATGACCTTATGTCCATTTCTCTCACATTCCTTGTTTCTCCATTTACTAAGGCCTAGTATAATATTGATGAGTACAATCATCTGAGCTTGATTTTTTTTTTTTACTTTGGGATTTTCTCAATTGGTATTTTTTTTATTTTTTTTAGAAGCTCAAAAATCTTATGCTCACTATACCATACAATTTTTTAGTTTCACTTTTTTTTTCTTTTGAAACCACCGCGATATTTCTACCTAATCCCTCAATATCAATGGTCAAATGTCTAAATCTGTGTAAGGACCATGAAATAAAGGATCAAATAAATTATCTATTGGACTCAAGGTTTCATTTCTGGTTCATCAAGAAAATAGATTCAAGCTTCAAAATAGGTACTAAGGAATTATATACAAGATAGCTTTTTGGCTCGAAAAATTGTCTACCAAACAATGCATTAGGTCGTCCCTAGGTAATTCCATACATGGATTAAATCAACTAAGTTTATCAATGTCTGTACCCTATAATTCCAGTAAACATGCATGCTATTTATATAATCATTTATCATGTGGTATACTTAACATCTTAAATCTACTCACAGTGTAATAAATTGAACTAATTAGTCTAAAATTAGATAATTTAGAATCAACTATTATGAAACTAAATTTACAGTTTATTCACAAAATCTTATTAACATGCTTTTAACCAATCACTTGTATTTCTACAAGCTCAAGCACATGGAAAACAAACAAAATAAAAATTCAAAAACTACTAAGAAAAAGAAACATTGTCCCTAATATGAAACAAAATATAAAGGAAAGAGGTTACCTGATTGGTGTGATAAGTGCAACACAATTGGTGGGGCTACTCCTCCTTTACAGTTTTGGTTCTGAAATTTAGTGCCTTCGAAAATATGAGGTTCCTGCAAAGGAAAACTAACACAAAATATATATAATAAACTAAAATCCTAACTAAATAAAAACCAAACAAAATAAAATCATCCCAAATAAAAATAAAATAAATACTCCAAATTTTGAAAAAAAAGTTAAAAATTAGATGAAATGTTTTGGATTTAGTTGGAATCAAACTCCGACCTGTTTCATCCGGGTCGCCTTCTGAGTCTGGATCTTCTTCGGGATCTTCCTCTCAGTCCTCCTTTAGGTCCTTTTCGACCTCTTTTATCTTGTTTGGTTCGGCTTTTACTTCGTACCTAGCTATTGGAAACTGCGATAGCCTTAAATCGATCTTCCTCACATAGTCCTCGTAGGTTGGTACCGCTTCTTACATTCATCGAACTATCCATTCTAAATTAGGTAACACATTCTCACCTAGATTTGGTTTTATCTTGATAGCCCTCTTCCATTTTCGGTTTCCCAACAAATGCTTTACATCAAGTTCTCGTATTAGATACTTTAATGGTTGCAAGTAATGTTTGAATCATCTCATTGGTACCTTGGCTTGTCTACACAAAGCAGTTACTAAATGTGGAAAAAATAATTCTACCTAACCTTTCCTTACGCAATAAAGCATGCTTTGTAGATCTATGTTCCAACACAAATGTTTTTCTTCTATAATATATGAGACACAACATAGCTTTGAAAGTATATATGTTGGACATGTCAAAAGTTGGGCAGATTAGAGTACTAATGAATTGTAACCACATTCTTGCCCTAGGAGTTGTCCCTGTGCAAATGATGTCGAAAAATCATCCATAGAT